>NC_056741.1:940798504-941038504 GCF_019279795.1 Protopterus annectens
AAGATTGCAGCTCTTTACATGCTATCAATTATTAGAATTAATGAAAGTGTGAGAACCAAAGGTGGTGCATTATCTGTCTACATTAAAGATAAATACTCCTCCAGACTGCTTAGTCAAGATAACTCTGTGGAGCTGCTCCAAGTTCAGATTACAGTGGGTAAGACCCCCATTCAAGTCATTGCTAGTTACAGGTCCCACTCCATGAACCAAGATGCTCATGCGGCTTATATGGCTTTACTTGAGTCAAAGTACAGCTAAACACTCTTGTCATGGGAGATTTTAACTATCCTACCATCAACTGAGAAACATACATGAGCACTAACGTACTTGCACATAAGTAACTTGACTTTGTTAACTCAAATGCCCTGGAACAAATTGCAAAATCCTTCAAGGGCCTCAAACATACTTGACCTAGTTCTCACCAACCTGAGACACCATTGTGATACTGTAACTGTAGAACCCTCATTAGTAAAGCCTGATCATAAGTCAGTCACTTTTGAAGTAGCAATAACTCCAGAAACCATCAGAGGTGAAGTCAGATTAAAAAACGTCACCAAAGCCAACTATACCCTCCTAGGGGTTGGCATAAATTATTTCCAAGTCCCACTCTGCACAACTGATCTTGGCAACTATACTAAAGTATACTCTGATGCCCTGTACTAACACTTATACAAATGTATAGACTCATCTGTGCCAGATAGGACCAAAGTAAGATTCTCAAGAAAAAAATGACCCACCATATTAGATGTCTCACATAAATAAGCTATACAACAAGTGCAAGAAGCTGTTGTCTAAGAATAAGAGGTCCCCGCACCAGAAAAGTACTCTCCTATAACTAAATAAACAAATAAGACAACTTATAAAATCCTTTAAGGGCAACTTCAGGAAAAAAATAAACACAGCTAAGGATAACCACAAGGATTTCTTCAGCTACATCCATTACCTAAAAGGTAGGAACCAGATCTGTACTGAAATAGTGACAAATGATATCACACACACTGATCCTGCAGAAATTGCTAACGTACTAGTGGACAGGTTTGGGAAAAATTTCTCCCCTTTATTCCCGCCAAACATATCGCAAACCATAGCTTCAACAGGTCCCCCACCCTATAGATCTAAAGAACAGGTCATCAAAGCTCTGTCTAAGGCAAAAAACACAGCTTCTATGGGCCCTGAAGACATCCTAGGCTGCATTCTAAATAAACTAAAACAGGAATTAGCAACTCCCTTAGGCATCCTATTTAACCACAACCTGAATACAGGATATGTCACAGCTAAATGTAAAACCATGAAGGTTATCCCATTCCACAAGTGTGGCTTAGCAACAGATCTGGGTAATTACAGACCCATAAGCCTGACTTGCTTTATCTGCAAGGTCATGGAACGTATCATCATGGACCTCATAAATAAAGATACAGGTGACCTCCAAACCCGTAATCCAACCCTGTACAGCTTTGTAAAGGGTTGATCATGCCTGTTAAACCAAGTAGACTTCTTTGAAAATGTGACCAGGGCCACAGATGAGGGGAAATCTGTGCACACAGCGTATATGGACTTGGCAAAGGTTTTTGACACAATCCCCCATTCAGGCATTATTGGTAAAATCACCCATCTAAATGTTAACCCCTTTGTTATTAGGTGAGTCGCAAATTGGCTCACTAACCATACACATGCTATTAAAGTGGGTGACTCCACCTCAACCAGCAGTCCCATCACCAGTGGGATTCCACATTGTTCACTTGTAGGCTCCCTTTTGTTTGGTATTTACGTCTCATTAAGTTCAGGCCAAAACAAAGGGGATGTGGCTGATGAAGTTTACTGACGTCTGCAAACTTGGTATGATCATCGACTCCCCAAATGATGTCAGTGTACTACAAGAGGTCTTACACAGACCAGTGGCTAGTGCCAAAGCCATGAACACAACCAAAATGCAAAAAAATGCATCATCATCATCATTATCATCATCATCATCATCCCCATTTGGTAAAAGCAATGTCCCTAAACAACAATACCTTAAGTGCAAATGCTGTAGTGAGGGATTTGGGCACAGAAGTAGACTGTGACTTAAACACTGACCACCATGTATCCAGTGTAGTAAGAAAGGCATTCTACATTGCATGTTTGATTAGGAAATGCACAGTCTGAAGAGCAAAAGATGTTATAACCCCCCCATACTCATACCTTAACAGTCCCATAATTGAGTGTAACTCCCTCTTTGCTATGTACCATACCAGGCACCTGCAACAACATGACTTACTCAGACAGACTGAAGTCTATGTCACTTTACTCAGTTGCATACAGGTGGCTTAGGGGAGACTTGTGCCTGGCTTACAGAGCAATCTCTGACCCAGCCTGATGATGTGCCTGCACATCTGTAAGTCAAATGGGACCAGAATTACATGCTCCAGTGACCTAAATCTGGCCTTCAATTTAAATAGGGCATGCTGGAGAGACAAATTCATCTCACAGAGGTCACCACTTCTCTGGAATAGGCTACCAATTCATGTTAAGCAGAGCACCTCTATGACTCTGTACAAAAGGAGCCTGGATGAATGGATGGGAAATGAAAATTCTTGCTGGGAATAGCTCCCATATCCCTCTTGGACATAGGAAGCCATTACTACTAATAATCTTAGGCATCAACTAGACTTTATCTCTTGAAATATAATGGGTGTAATAGGCTAGGCTTAAAATGACCCTTGGGTTAATACCCTAGTAACTTCCTATGAAGCTATGAGGAGGGCCATACTTCCTTCAGAACTGTGAATATATATATATATATATATATATATATATATATATATATATATATATAATCTTGGTATACACTATTTTTTATAAATCATTTGATAAGCATGAAGCATTTTTCTTGTTTTCCTGTCCAACTGATCCAATAGCTTTTAGGGCTAGACATTCACTCAAAAACTGTACGTTAGGACAGGAAGAGCAAATTGATTTATAGCATGGACTTTGTTCCTAGATGTCAGAGCTATTTTCAATATTACTTTTAGTCTTCTAAAATATTCCTTACTAAGTTTTATTTGCATTTCTTCATGTTTTATTGTTGATCCTTCAACGATTCCCAAATATTTATACACTCCCTCTTGCTCAAGTTCTTTTACATCACATTCCTGTCCCAAACTGATATTTTCTTGGTGCTACAGGTTTCCTGCTTTAAAGGCTGCTTTTGCACATTTATCAAGACCAAATGACATTCCTCATATCATCTGAGAAAGTTTTGACTATTTTTAGTCATGCTTTTAGTTCCTCATCTGACGAACTATATAGTTTTAAATCATCCACAAAAAGAAAAGAAGAAGCCTTTACACTTTGTTGTTTCCTGCGAGCCAAATTGTAGTCATGACCTAATCTGTTAAGTTGACAACTTAATGGGTTAACGGCAAGAAAAAAGAGCAACTGTGACAAATAGTCCCCCAGAAAAATCCCCCTTTGAATTTTTATCCCTGGAATAATAATTTGTCCTTTATCGTGGCTTAACTGAAAAGTGGTTTACTACTGTTTCATGATCGCTGTAAAGTAATCCAGAAGTGTAGGGTGTATCTTTTACATTTGGGATGCTCTGAATGGTTTGTTTTAGTCTATACCTGCCATACATACGTTCTTCCTCTTTTTACAGTTCTCCATTATGACTTTATTTAACAACAAATTATACTTTGTTCTGTATGACTTTCTTTTGCTACCCTTTTGTTCCATTGCCATTGTGATGCCCCACTACTGGACCAGTAATCAAGGAGCCTCAATCCTCACGACTGGCACCAGTGGGGGACGTCCATTGGGAGGATGACAAGTTACATACACAGTATTTCCAGAGGCAGCTCTCTGCATGAAGTGCGGTTTTCCTTAAGAGCATACAAAGACCACAGTCAGTCTGGGGCTGGTTTCTCCCTCTTATTCCAGATCCCCAGTAAGACTCCCAAATAGCACAGCTGTACAGTTGAGTCTCAGCTGAGTGACCAAACAGAGACCTCACACTTACTGTCCAACCAATTCTTCATATCCCTGCCCAAGTAGCTCACACACACACACACACACACACACACACACACACACACACACACACACACACGCACACACACGCACACACGCACACACACGCACACACACACACACACACACACACACACACACACACACACACACACACTCTCTTTGAGGTTTGATTTATACACACACACAACTGGGAAAGGCTGGCTCAGGTTTACTAGCTATGTCGACTTCTACCCAGACTATATGGTAGTTTCTCGTGCCACCATTCACTCCTTATCAGCTACTTTAAGGCCCTTAACAAAGAGTGTCCAATCTTACTGTGCACAAGGAAAGGTTTAAATATATTTAATAATACATATATACAAATATTTAACACAACATTGCAGAACAGTCTCAAATAAATAAAGAAAAGCATCTAAATTAAGCTTTGCTATATTCCTGACTATATCTAAGAGAATTACTCTTCCTAGTTAACTTACTTACAGAGCAAGGCAAATGTGTGGTGAATGGATCCTCTAGCTGATGTTGTCAGGACACAGACAGACTACAGAATGCTCACTCTCTCTCAGAGAGTTCTTAAAGTAATATTTCAAATATTACAGCTGGGATCGCCTGCAGAATAACATAATTTTTTATCATCTCACTCTATCCCAGGTAACCCCCCCCCCACTGCTGAAAGCTAGAAGTATTTAGCATCCACCTGTGAAAATACACAGACAAGGGCTTTTCCTCAGATTGTTGCAGATCCTGGAAGTCATAAAACAATAAAACACTTTCACATCTTAAGCTTAGTAATTATTTCTCCTTCAAGACAAAACAGAGTGCTACCAAGTATAGACATCCTGTCTCTTGCTATCATAAACTAATCCCGTTTCAGCTATTTATCTGAAGTTTTGCTGGAATGAAGTTAACCCTCTGTATTCCAGTTTCCACTGATAAAATATATACATTTAAACAGCTACAATAGTGTATGTATATTTCTGTTTTCTTCCAGCAGGACACACAGTGGATTCATTTTTAAACTCAGTACTTTATAAACTTTTTTAACACACATGTATGTACAAACCAAGTTTGATATACACATGACATACAGTTCTAATACATTTGTAACATAAGCATCTAACATGAAGCATGTTGACATTCACAAATGACACCTTACCATTTACAAAATTCCAGACAGCTGTGCTGGCAGTATCTTCCTTGGTTACACTTCTATATAAATCATGTTAATATTCACAAATGACATATAATTATTTACAAAATTCCAGATAGCTGGCCTGGCAGTATCTCCTTTCATGACATTTCTTCCCCACTTGAAGACTCAAGCTAGTTTTTCAAGTGACCCTTGAAAAACATTGGTTGAGAGGGATGAGCCTATCTGGGAATACCTCACCCCATTCCCTGTCTTGGGAATCCAGCTGCTTTGGCATTGCTGACCCCAGTACAGAGCTGCACTGTCCTATCATATGCCTACAACCCTAGGTTCCACCATAGTAATTTTGGAATTTTCTGGCTGGCTCCCTGTAGTCATAGCTCCCTCTCAGACTCCTCCTGCCTAATACTGCAAATATTCCAATCGTCTTTTTTAATACTGCAGATACTTAGCACCAGGGCCTACCTATCATGGTAAAGTTTCATCATGATAACATGGTACAGTCTGTGCCTCTGCCTCCACCATGTAGTTAACATCACCGACCTTCCTTATCATCTTGAAGGGTCCCTCCCAAGCTGCTTGCAGCTTGTTGTGTCTGACAGGAATGAGAACCATATCCTGCTGCCCCACAGCATACTATCTCCCTTGAGCACTCCTCTCATACCAGACCTTTTTCTGTTGTTGGGCTTCTGCCAGGTTCCCCTGGGCCAAGCCCATGGGTTTCCTGAGCCTCATGCTGAGATTTAGGACATATGCCACAACAGATTCCTTGTGGGATTCACACTCACCCTCCCACTCTTTACAAATCAAATCTAGATGCCCCCTCACCCTATGCCCATACAACAACCCAAAGGGAGAAAAACCTGTGGATTCCTGGAGCACCTCTCTGTAAGCAAATAACAGATGGTGAAAATATTTGTCCTACTCCCTTTTAAACTGGTCTGCATTGCCCATAGCATGGCCTTTAGTGTAGAATTTAACCTCTCAACCAGAACATTAGTCTGGGGATTGTTGGGGGTGTTAGTGCTTCCTCAGACAGTCCAGCAGGTCTGACATGAAATTGGCATCTCTGTCAGTCAGTATTACCTTTGGGAAACTTACCCCACTGAAAATCTCTAACAAAGCATTTGCCACCTTTTCTGCCTCAATGGAGGACAGATTCACTGCATCAGGGTATCTGGTAGCATAATATACTACCACTAGGATATATGTCTTCCCTGTGGAATTTGGGATACTCAGTGGCCCCACAATATCCACAGCAACCCTCTCAATGGGCTCCTCAGTCACAGGCAAAGGCATCAAAGGAGCATTCACCTTGTGTCCTGCTTTGCCTACCTTTTGGAACTGCAAACAGGTCCTGCAGTATCCTGTTACATCCCTGGAAATCCCAGCCTAACAAAAGCTCTGCATAATATGTCTCTTTGTACACTTTATGCCCATATGACCTGCAAAGGGAAGTGCCAGATGGTAGGCTCTGGGCACTACCAACTGCTGTATTCTCTCACCCTCTAGCCCTCCCTCAGGGGTTCAATCTCTATACAGTAACCCTTTGTCCCAATATACAGATTCTCCCCTTCCTTGAGGATCAGGTGCCTTACTAGCTACTTCCCTCAGGCCTTGTAATGTAGGGTCTGAGAGCTGAGCCTATCTCAACTCTCTCTTTGTAACCCTGCTCAGCTTCCCTTCCACAGGAAGTCTGGCATACTTTGACAGCGGTGCCTCACTGTCAGCCTGGGTACTATTACTACTCACTTCTGACCTTGCAGTCACTCTGTCCCAGGGAACATCAGTACCCACAAGCAGCTGTGGCTCCTCTTCAGTCTCACCGCTATAGGGTAGCTCCCTCCCTGAAGTATCCACCTCACCAATCCTGGCTTCAAGTGTGCAGTCTGTCTGGATCCCCCCAGGCTACCAGACCCACATGCCTGTCTCCAAGTCAGACTGTGTGTAACTGCATGCACAGAAGGTGCTGTATTATCAAAATCATTCATATCAGGACATCTGCAGGGATATTCTCAAGCACACCTACTTACTTGCTTCCTTTTCCACCCTCCCAGTCAAGGTGAACCCTAGCCAAAGGTATTTGGAATGGGGTCCCTCCTAAAGCTCTGACTAGAGTAGACTGCCCAATCAATTAGTGCTCCTCTTTAACCATTGCAAGCTTTACAATGGTTAGGTCAGAGGCTGTGTTTCTCTTAGCAGTGGAGTTTCCCATTTACTAAGATAGGATATAACCTCTTGTGATAGTTTGGTACCCTTGCTGTCTCCAGACAGCTTACTGCTGGCATTCTGTCATTCTCACTTAATGGCTTTCCCACCTTTTGTACCCCACTTTACCTCAGTGGACATCTATATGCTACATGGCCCCACTGGTTACATAGAAAACATTTAACCTTTGATCCTGGCCATGTACCTGAACTAGTGGCTTCCCCTGCTACTAACAGACTCTGTTGGGGCAGCTTAGGCTGCCCACCATGGGTTCTTTTAGACCCATGAGCAGCACTGGGTATCCCTTTCCTGCACAGTGATGCCATGCTTGCTAGGTATAGGTCTCTCTTTTTGTCCAAATCATCTGCTGTGTTACATTCTCTATCCACTAACCTGACTTTAATGTCCTCAGACAAAGTGCTGAGGGCTTGTTCCATCACCAAATGTTCTGCCAGCCCTTCAAAAGTGGTAACCTGACACCTACTCACTCACCTATGAAAATAAGTGGTTAATTCAGCAATATATTCACACACATTTTAATCTGCCTTGTGTCTATGCTCGCAAAACTTTTTTCTGTAAGCTTCAGGTATTAACCTAAAACCCTCTAATAAACAATTTTTAACTGTGTTATAATTTAAGGAATCAGTATCAGACAATTTAGAAATAGCAGTTACAGCTTTACCATGGAGTAAGGGGGTCAGGAACAGTACCCAGGGCCCTTAGTCAACATTATACTGTTTACATACCCTTTCAAACATATGAATAAAACTATTGAAATGATCTCCTTCTGTAAATTGTGGAAGAAATTTACTGACCTTTACTGCTTCTGGAGTTCAGTTATTCCCTTGCCCATTACCAATATGACCCTATCAAAGAGTCAGCATCTATTTTTCTCATTTCCTCTACCTACCATTTTCCTCAGCTTCCAAACATCTCAGTCTCTCTGCTGCTTCAAATTCCATACTTTTCTCTTGCCACAGCCATTTTTTTCAACCTCTAAATAACACATTATATTTGCTGATTCTATTTCCAAATGTTTGGCCTCCAGTTCGAGTATGTTTAACTCTAGATGGATTTTTAAGTCGACTGAAGCAAAGTTGCACTATCCATTTTCTGAGAGTTGTACATCCCCAAGGCTTGTCTGGTTGTCCTCCTGGTTGCTAGTCTGTGATGCAGCTGTGGCTAAGGCTGCAATCATTTCTGCTTTAGTCAGGTTGGCATGCACCAATGCTTTGGCATGGCACATCTCTGCCAACTGGCTCCTTGTCAGCTTGCCATACTCCTCTACTAACATCCTTGACTGCTGTCCCCTGACTAACTAAGCTAACAAAAAAATAAATAAACAAAACTATTGTGATATAAAACTCTGAATGTTCACTTTGTGGCTGACTGAGAGTACAAACACGTTCTTTAGTGACCACTGTTCACACGCTACAGGAATTCAATATCCACACCACTGAATCTCAATATCTGGATATCTCACTACTGCCAACCAATAAATGTGATATCACATCACTGGACCACTAATCAAGGAGCTTCAATCCTCACCACTGGCACCATTGGGAGGCATACATTGGGAGGATGACAAGTTACACACATAGTATTTCCAAGTGTAGCTCTCTGCATCAAGTGCAGTTTCTCTTAAGAACACACAGAGACCACAGTCAGTCCGGGGCTGGTTTCTCCCTCTTACTCCAGATCCCCAATTAGACTCCCCACTGGCACAGCTATAGAGTTGAGATCTCAGCTGAGTGACCAAGCCAAGACCTCCAGCACCCTCTCTGTCCAGCCAGGGCTTTGTCTTCCTGCCAAAGTAGCTGAGACACACACTTTTTGAGGTTTGATTTACACACACACACACACACACACACACACACACACACACACACACACACACACACACACACACACACACACACACACCTGGGAAAGGCTGGCTCAGGTTTATTAGCTATGCCTCCTTCTGTCCAGACTGTAAAGAAGTTTCCCCTGCCACCAGTCCTTCCTTATCAGTTACTTTAAGGCCCTTAACAAAGGGTGTCCAATCTTACGATGTAATGTTACTGTTAATACAAATGGTACTTTGACCAAGAGCAAGGCTATTAGGAGTGGCCTACACAGTGTCATCAAATAAATATACAAGTAGTCTCAGAACTTACATATTTCTAGACAGATCAGCCACAATGAAAGGTTTAAATATATTTAATAATACATAGTAAAAGAACAAGAAAATACTCAGTATATATTTACAGTGATAGAGTTCAAAATCACAGGAAATATTTAAAACAACATTGCAAGACAATCTCAATTAAATAAAGGAAAACATCTAAATTAAGGTCAAAGACAGACTACAGAATGCTCAATCTCTCTCAGAGAGTTATTGAATTAATATCTGAAATATTACAGCTGGGTTAGCTTGCAGAATGACATAATTTCTCGTCATACCCCCACTGCTGAAAGCTATCAGTATTTAGGTTCCACCTGTGAAAATACATAGACAAGGGTTTTTTCTCAGATCTTTGCAGACCCCAGAAGTCATAAATCAATAAAACACTTCCACATCTCAAGCCTAGCAATTATTTCTCCTTCAAGACAACCCATGGAGCTCCCTAGTAAAGGCATCCTGTTCTTGCTGTCATAAAATAATTTAATTTCAGCTATTTTTCTGAAGCTTTGCTGGAATGAAGTTAAACCCCTGTGTTTCTACTTTCCACTATTAAAATATATACATTTAAACAGTTACAATAGGGTATGTACATTTCTGTTGTCTTCCAGAAGGGTGCACTGTGGATCCATTTTTAAGCTCAGTACTTTATAAAATATCTTTTCAGCATACGTCTGTACAAACCTACTTTGACACATACATGACATATAGTTCTAATATGTTTGTAACACAAGTATCTTATGTGAAGCATGTTGACATTCACAAATGACATAAACGTTTATAAAATTTCAGACAGATGCGCTGGCAGTATCTCCCTTTGTTACACTTCTATATAAATTATGTTAATATTCAGAAATGAGATATAATTATTTTCAAAATTCCTGATAGGTGAGTTGGGAGTATCTTCTTTTCTGACAGCCATGATTGAGTTTTCTTCTAAATAACCATAAACTCTATTGGCATCAATTCCAGTGTGTAGTTTATACATCGTCAGAAGGCAAGTTATTGGTCTAAAGTTTTTAGGACAGTTTGCTGCAGGTTCACTCTTAAGGAGGACTATTGTTTTTCCTGTTGCCTATATCTTCTTTAAAGATGTTAATACTTTTAGCCAGAAGTTAGGTACTGCATCTGGACATGGGGTTTTCCAGTTATGATCTTTTCTTAATTTTGTTTCAATTTCTCTGGCCATTACTTTGTCCCATTTCATATCTTGTAAATTTAAACTTCTTATTCTTTCTTTTACTCCTTCTGTCCATTCACCATCTTTGTTATATTCCACAAGATCTTCATTTATATCTATCTGAAATTTTGCTGGTGGTTTTCAATTTCTTTTGCCTTTTTTCCCAGTTTTCTATAAAACTTTTTTTGTGTCATGAATAAATTGCTTATTTTGTACTTTTCCTTTCTATTTATGTGCATTCTGCTTCTAAGATCTTCTGCCCATGTTGATATCTTAAGTTTATTGTTTTCAGTAGTGTAGGATAGATCCTGATTTGTTCTGATACTGTTCATAGCTTTAATCACGTTTACCTTTCTGAGTATTTTTGTTTATCTGTACCCTTCTAGCAGTAACACTTCTAGTCTTAATTGCTTTATAGTTTTTTTCTATTCATTACTTCCATGATGGCATTTGATTTCTCTCCTTCCTTTCCTTTACTGCCCTGTGTTTTTGTGGTAAGACTTTATCTGTTATTAATTTAGCTGCACAGTACTAAATGCTATTTACTTCTGTTGTATCACATAAATTTCTATGAACAGTTCTGATTACTGTATTCATTTGTTTTATCACACTTCTATCATTTTGAGTCCTATTGACATTCTGTAGTCTGTTTATTTAATTGATTGTAATATTTCTGCCCATCTGTATCAAATCAAGCAACTCTTCTCTTAGATTGTTTTCTTCTAATCTGAAAGTACATTCTTTCTTCTCTATTTCCTGTGGGCATTCTACAGAAAGTTTGAGAGCAGCTTCCTGTGCCATATTCTCTTCAGTTTCATCCTTTGTCATCTGTTGCTGTTTCATATGGGAACTCACTGGCCTATCATTCCTCAACATTGACTGCATCAGAGTTGCCATAGTTTCCTGTCCCTTCCCTTGCTGTTCAACTCCAAGTGAACTTTTGTGCTGCTTTTCTACCGAAGGCTCCAAAGTATCTTCATACAACAACTGATCAGATTTTTCCTGCTTTACTGGTTTCTCCTTAATTTAGTGAATCATCATTCTATCCTGTTGTGTTGTTATCAGAGTTAGATTTATTCACTAAATCCTTCTCTTAGCAGGTAATACATAACATCAGTTTCTATTTCTTAACTTCTTCATTATTAATAATCCTTTCCACTTTCTCTCTTTTTCCTTATTTTTTGTAATGTACAATTTTCCATATCTAGATGACTTTGCCTGAATTTTTCTTTAAATATCTTTTGTGCTGCTATTTTGTTTTGTTTTTTCCTTTGCATGAATATTGAACCATATTAAATCTCTTTTTCTTTCCCATGTCCTTATTTCTTCTACAGGTGTCTCCTGCTCCTCCTGTTTTTCCTTACTTGGAGGACTAATTTTTCCATCATGCTGTGATATAAACAGTGTTAAACTTTCTACATTGAATCCTTCACTTTGTAGGTATTTCATAACTTCAGCTTCTATTTTTTTAATTTCTACTTTACTAATATTCTGTTCTACAATCCCCCGTTGTGATCTTATTTTTTGTAATATGCAGTTTTCTATATCTGTGTGCCTTTGCCTGTATTTCTCTTCAAATATCTTTGGGACTTTTTTTTTGTATTGATTAATATGGCTTTCTCTTTTGTATAAATATTGCACCATATCAGATCTCTCATTCTTTCCCATGTCCATATTTCTTTTTTATACCTTTTAAAAATCTGTAGATTTTGTTCTTTATATTTTTACACATCCTCAGTCGCTTCTTTTTCCAAATGTCCCGATATTTCTTGGTCCATATATTGTTTTTCATGAATCTGTTGTATTAATGAACACAAATTTGCATTTGAGTTTTTCTTGTGCAAGTATTTTTTCTTTCCTCTAATTTCTCTCTTACGCTTTTTGTATATCTTCTGCCTGGAAATTCTGGGCTTATTGCATAATAGTAACAATACATAATTTCTTTCCTATTCTCAAGAGTCCATTCCATATGTCACAACCTCTTAGCACAGGAAATTTGGACAAAACCTAAAATGATGGTGGGGAAAAGGCCCCAAAATAAGGACAGATTTTAAATGTTGTGCTTATAAACTTCAAAATTTGCTAGAATAAGAGGATTTCTCTTAGCACATATTTTTATGAAGGCTATGAGGTGTGCAACTCCAATGTATGCCACTATTTAGTGACTTTAATCAGATTGTACGAGGAAAAGACCAAAAATATGAGGCAAAAATCTGGACATTATGTGAAATTATGGACATTTGGGATATATGGTCCACTCTATCAACTTTGTGGCTATTTTTTGGCCTTGTCAGTTTTTGTGGTCAGCTGCTTTCTTGTACAACAGGTTGGCCATCCAATCCCTGAGCCTGGCCTAACCACCGTGTTTTCAGGATTCTACAATGTCATTTTTTTCCAGTCCTGGGACCAGTGCACCTACGGGGACTGGGCACTTCTTATCTTGGGACTTGTGCACCCAGCTATCTTTTTTATTTTTTAACCTACTTCTGTTCATAATATATGCTATTCTATATATTAGCGCTCCTGCTGAACTTGTAAAATAACATTTATTTCTTTATTTCCCTTTCCATTTATTAAACTTTGGGTCTTTGATCAAGGCAATTCCTTCCCTGGTGTACAGTCTCAGTGCTACAAACCCTTTATTGCACTATATTACCTGAACTGTACACATCATCTCTCACACACACACACACACACACACACACACACACACACACAGGAGCGGCCTTAGGTCGACTGGTGCCCTAGGCAAAAGGGCTCCACGGCACCCCCCCACCACGCCACCTGGTGCCCCCATCCTGGTCTACTTACACCACATAAACACTGAAAAAGCACTCCTGCTACAGTGGCGCCCTAGGCGGCCGCCTAGTTGGCCTATGCCTAAGGCCGGCTATGCACACACACACACACACACACACACACACACACACACACACACACACATGCACACACACACCTTACCATCTCTCTTCTAAATATAGTCTCCTGTATTATATGCAGTGTTTACCAGTGCTATGTGTAGTTGAGGGATGGCTTTACCTTTTACCTTTTTTATCACACTATGCCACTGGCACCTTCTCTGTTATACCCACCTTAGGGTTACTACTTTTAAAATCTGCATCAGTCCATCTGCCTCCACAAAAAACGTGTAATTTTTGTAATAACACATTCTGTTCCCTTTCATCATCAGTGTTGCAGGTGTTACTTGATCATGTTAAATTCTAGGTTTATTATAATCTCATTGGTGATAAATTGATATTTCTTTGGTCTAATTTCTGTGCATGTCTCCATCTTGTAAAATAAATATGCCTTAAGACTGTAACTCATCACCCCTCTCATCACTTTATGGTCATGTAGCACTTTTTCTCTGGCACACTCTGCTTCCTACCACCTAACTGGTTTCCCACTAGCCTTGCAAATGTAAGCCCATCATAGTAACCTTCATAATTTTAATCAACGTTTTGTAAGTCATGATGAGAAAGGCTTTGATGAATCTAGGGAACACTGCACCTGCTCAGTTCTTCAGCTTTGCAGATACAGATACAATAGTTTAACAATTATTTCTGCATGTCCTTGAAACTAATGAACATATACTGCTAGTCAGAACTCCTCAATGAAATCATAACACATTTTACAATCTAGTCTGAACAAGTACATAACAGCAGCTTTTAATGCATCATTGATTTAAATCTTTCATCATTTGAGTGTACTTTTGTTGATTTATTCCACTCTTTTTACCTTTATTAAAAGGTGCACAATATGATGCTGGCTATTTTTAAGACTGGGAGAAAACATGTGCTTTACATGTCTTCATATTGACGGATACCTATAAAAAAATAAAAGTGTCCCAGAGTAAAGTGCATGTACTCAGGTTCCCTGTTTCCTCTCTCTCACTTCATCTGCATTTTCTTTTATCTTCTGCACACTTGTCTGCCCCCCCCCCCCCACCCCGGTATTACTGCAGTCATGTCTAGGGCAAATCAGCCTGTGCCAGCAAAAAACCTTGCATTAGTTAAAGAGCTGCTGTCTGTATTATGTACGCAAGAACATCTTAATGCAGAATGCTGAAAATGCATTACAGTCCATGCATGGAAAGTATCAGTAAACCACCATTTTAAATCAGTTTGGGCAAGAATGCCAGTAGTGCTGCTATACCATAATCATACCTCTCAATTGCTCAGATTTTCATCTCATATTTTTGGTTAGTTCCTCATAATAAATGTTATTTTCTGGCAAATCAGTCAGGACTGAAGTCATTCAATAATGAAACATTTGGGTTTCAAAGTCTTACCCTTCAGAAAGCATATATTAATGCAAAGCATGTTATTCTATCAACTTTCTAAGCTAACAAGATGAATATTTAAAAATTGTCTCTATTTTTGGGCCTTTGCCCACATTACTTGTGCCAAGAGGTTGACAGGTATGTGCATAATCAATATGAAAAACAGTTCAGAAAGTTATTAATAATGGCAGATGCAATGAATTTTGTTGTGTTACAATGCAGTATTATAATCTTATAATGCTTTTATTTATAAATGAAAGACAATTGCTGGAACAGTCATTCAGTTGAAGGTTCACAGTTTGATATATTGATAAATATTTAGAAAGAATTAAGTACTGATTTTTTTATCTCACTAGAAATGGAAGCTAAAAACTGTCAAAGCTAAGCAATCTATTTTTTTTCCTAATGGAGTTATTTAAAGCTAAGCAATCTTTTTTTTTTTCCTAATGGAGTTATTTAAAGTAAGATGTAATTCAGTTATCATTATCTGAATGACTTGAAACCAATTAGATAATGACCTAGAAACAATACTCAGTTACCTTTCATCCTGCAGAAAAAAAAAATCATACAACAGCAGAGCTGCAACATACGTGTTTTGCAACAGTAAAACACAAACTGGGATGGCAAGTATCAACTATAAACAGTTACTGTACTGACATCTAGTGGCTGACAATGAATGCTGCAGAAAAATAAAACCAGCGCTGAAGTTTTTCTGGCTCTTAAGTCTAGATATGGAGTCGGAGTTCAAAGTGATTACTTTTTTCTTTGTTTTTTTTAAACTTAACAGTATTTTTAAGTACTGTGACTGCCCCTTGGCTAGCTGTGTTACACTGTAATAACCTCAATGCTGACAAATTTATCATATTTGAGGTATATGCTTGTTTATGACTTTATTGTTTATCTAATTATGCTGCATTCTTGTAACTGTCTTTGTCCCTCTTTTATAAAATAGCTACAGAGCAAGTAATGGAACAGCTCTCTTGACTGTGTGAACACTGGCCATAATGTACTTAGCCAAATCCTGGCTATTTCAAATATTTGTGTTTGGAGGGGGGTAAGTACTATTTATATAAAGTACAATACAGGAAGGTCCAATGTCATCTTCTGTTTATGAATGAGATTCCATGAATTCTCAATCGTTTTGTGAAGTCCACTTTAAGAGACTGTAAGAATCCATTCTGTAAATCAATACAAGTGGGGAAAGTATTTTTTAGCTGAGTATACAAGGATGCCCCTTACACTTAAAAACTGTGTGAATCTGATAAAGTCAGTCAGTGCTCTGACAGATGTCCTCCACACTGCTTGTAGGCATATGAATGGTATCCATGTGAGTTCATGTATGTGTGTGTGTGTGTGTGTGTGTGTGTGTGTGTGTGTGTGTGTGTGTGTGTGTGTGTGTGTGTGTGTGTGTGTGTGTGTGTGTGTGTGTGTGTGTGTGTGTGGACTGGCATCTCATACAGTACTGAATCTCTGCCTTATATCCATCATCTGCAAGGAAGAACATAAAACAAACCAAAGGTAATCCTGTCTGGTCTGGTATCCCACCTATGACCAGGAGGTGACAGGACTTTTCAGAAACAGGTTATAAAGGATTAGACCAGGTGTAATCACTTTAGCTAGCAGATGTAGGATGTTCTCTTTCTGATGCCACCCCTGCAGGAAGAATAAATATGCCTTGTTGACTTTTCCAGAAATTCTTTCAGTTAAGTGGATAGAAGGATGAGTGCCTGGCTTCCCTACAACCTTCAACAGGATAAATAGGGTTTTGGAAATGGACTAAATGAAATAATAAATATTAAACATCACCTCTATGGTATAGTGTTTTTTGCCAGTAGACCATCAGGGCATGTTTCCTTTCAATAAGTGCCAGCTAAATTAAGACTTTTTCTCCTGCCACTCCTATGCCGCATCACAGCACTCCCCTGCTATTAGATTTTTTAAGTTCTTTATTTTAATTTACAGATGGTTAAATATGGAAAAGCTATTTCCATGTTTAAGCTACTGTAAATTAAATGAACAAAACTGGTACCTTCTCATTTGTAGATTCTGTGATACATTCTGTTTCTTAGTGGGTTTCTCACAGATTCATGCAGGACTAAAACAAAGTCTGAGATATTTTTGATAAATTCCCCCAGGACACAGAAAATGTCATGCAGGCAAACTGCAATGAGAACTACCATGCTGCCATGTGAAATAATGTTTCTGTCTGAAAAAAAAGATAAAATTTAAGTGGAAGATGTAGTCATGACTTCGGTGCATATCGGCTAAAGCTAAAACTAAGGGCATGAATTTTCTCATGAAGAGACATCTGACATCACTAGGGAGCATTCAATTGTGTCATCAGACATCTCTTTGTGTGTGTAACTGCCCCTGCAAGTTCCCAGAATTTAAAGAAAGGGGCAGTTGAGTACCTTTGTACCTTTTCTTCAGAAATCCGCAAATTATGTATGACTTCTTGTTTTACTTTGTTCCAGATATTTATAGAGGTTTCAGAAAGGACCAAGATGCATATTTCTTGGAAGGCTGCAATGTTTTTGAGCAAGGCATGATCACTTCTTTCTGTGCTATTTTTAAGCTGAGGTTCCTAAATCTGGTTAAGTTTGGAGATTCTTGGTTTACTCTTTGTGGTAAGTGGGGTATTGAGGAGTAGAGTTTATTCCTGCTAGAATGTGGTGAGGAGATCACCTAGTTGAAAGAAACTTGTGAGTGGTATGAGTTAAGGGTACTATGCTAGTACAATAGATGGGAAGATGACTATACAGTGCATTGCTCTAAATGGCTTCGTTGAAACATGACTGCTTACAATTATTTGTTCACTTAATTTAAAATGTTTGAAAAGCTGTGCTTAGAAGGGATTTTAAAGTCCATGTAACAGAAGAAAGTAGATGTTTTGCTGCTTCTAGAGAGTCACTTGGGTGGAAAATAACATGGAATGACAGGGTGGTACTGGTTTGACGTTTTAAAGAGTAATTTACACCATTTTGGTGCAAGATGCACATTGGTACTTCTTTTGTAGGAAAACTCAAGGCACATGGACACTGGGATCTGTGAGGTTAGCTGAATGCAAACGTGGGCATGAGCTTTAATCAATGAGTGATACATTCCTCCAGGGTCATCAGTAAAGGTGGTAAGGCCTTGGTAATTTTTTAAGAATAGACAGAGGGAAAGAAACTATTACGAGGAGAGTTTACTTGTTTCGTAGCACCAGATAACACATCTGCTAATAAAAAAAATAAAACTGCCTGCTTTGTTGAAGTTATTAACTAGCTTGTTTTTTCCAACTAGTTTTGATGAGTAGTGGCTACATTTTAATGTCATTTTATACATACAGCAAGTTTACTGACAGATAGAGATATTTTTTTCTGATTTTTTTTTCTGAGTCATATTGAGAGCAGGGATATTACCGTCTGGTTATTTACCAATAATTAAGCTGGCTCATAACTGCAAAATCCCTCCATGTATGTGACATTTAAATAATGCAGTTTTTACCACCTTTAGACAAAGTACGCTTATTCTGGACCTATATGAGTTTACCCTGGAAGGAGGCACCCTTCGACTGTGTTTAGTGTTCTGTATGACCACTTCCATTACTGATTCATGGAGATCACTAAATAATTTAGGCAATGGGAAACTGAATTATTAAACAAACAAGACAGCTGGACTGTATTAAAATCCATGTACATGTAGAGGGTGAATAAAAGTGGATATTTTAGATCTTTAAGATAACTGGTTAAGGATTTGCTGCAAAGTAAAGCTAAGATTTATTTATAATTGCTTTGCTGGAATCATCTGGTATTGTCGGCACACACAGTTAAAAGCTTAGATATTGTTTTGAGTTATTTGGCCCAAGATTTAGTTGAAAGTACAAAAATAAAGAAGACAAGTTTAGTTCATGGGAAAACAAAGATTTTTTTTTTTACCCAGTCCCATGTTGACCATCTAGCCCTACCCTCATAGGCACACCACTGAATCATTCATTGCCCAGCAGAACATATCCTATGGTCCTTTCATACCTATAAGATGAGAGCCAAGCAAACCAGAAGCAGGAGCCATCACCACTTATCAGGAATTGAGTACCCCCTACCTATCTCCCCAGCAGTAGCTTTTGAGCTCTCTGATAGCTGCTTGCAGAGAATGTATGTGCAATACCATATTTGCCAACCCCCTGGTAAATGGTGCGTCTCTGCAGTGGAAGCTTACTAAGCTCATTATTGGGGGTAATACATCTATACCCCTGCAAGTATTGCCAGTGCAGTGAGCTCAGCTGCCACCCTGTTCTTAGAATGAGGAAACTGGTATTGTCCACTCACTCCCACCCTTCCCCACCAATGCTGCTAATCCAGCACATGTCACCTGGAAAGAGTTAGGGCTTCATTCCTCTATTCACAAGGCTAATTGATGGCAAACTGAAATTCTAAGCATGCTTGAAGAATATTTTCAAGAAGTTTGTAAGGTACATGAAGAAGATGTTAAATGGACAGTTGAGCTCTTGACTTTAAATTAGGAGGAAAGAGAGCAGTTCTTGTCCCTAATCAGTTACAGGAAGTTGCATTTACATTTTTTTCATTTTTGTAAACAGCTTAAAACAGGGAAATGTCCAGGACTGGATGGTCATTCTAGTGAAGTTTATCAATACATGGATACTAAAATACATGCTGACTTATTGACAGGATCAAAAAAAAAAAACAAAGTCATATACATGGATACTAAAATACATGCTGACTTATTGACA
Organism: Protopterus annectens; assembly: GCF_019279795.1. Lineage (NCBI taxonomy): Eukaryota > Metazoa > Chordata > Ceratodontiformes > Protopteridae > Protopterus > Protopterus annectens. Next base: position 940,818,232 of record NC_056741.1, read on the forward strand.
GAATCAAAAAAAAAAAAAAGTCATATTTAATACTTATTCTTCAACACATTGGCCAACTAGACAACTGACTAGGACACTGTGCTTGCATGTTTGATAGGGACAATCTTTTCCCATTTATTTATTTATTTTTTGAGAACACTGTTTCATCACTCTAAAAATAAATAAATAAAGCACCCCTACAGGGAAAAAAATGTACCCACAGCACAGCTAGCATTCCACGGGGTGGTGATCCCCCTTACATTTACACCAAAAGTTGTAAGGTCTGTCCCTGTGACCCCACAACATTTAAATGTAGGCACAAGGGCACTTGAAGGAGATCTGTTTGCTTGTTTTTAACTGTATTTGCTGAAGGAGTCAATGTATGAGGGGCAGTCTGCAGGATTCTGAATAGGAGTAGGGTGGATTGATGAGTGAAATATTATTGCTATTTGTTTTTACAGTGCTGGCAGTATATTGCCAGATATTTAGGCAATATTTTAGACTTTGAATGTTATGTGAACAGTCAAGATGTGACAAATGCAATGGCAAAATAAGTGCTGTTTCTGTTCTTATGATGCTGGCAGTGATCAACCAGATATATTTGTATGGAGCAACATGGAAGAGAATATTTTAATGTGTGACAAACTGTTTGTGTGGACTGTCGGCATACCTCTCCTCTTATCAAGAAATCTGGACAGTGCCTACAATACTGGGTTGTGGGGACAAAGATTAAAAACTACAGAAAGATTTTAAATATTCCTTTTAGAAAGTTTCTAAAATAACAGGATTTGTGTTACCATGCACTATGAAGTCTGAAAGTCAAATGTATGTAATTATTTAATGACTTTACTCCTTAGTGGTTTGACAGAAAACCACAACTTTTATGAGGAACATACCAAAACATGAGACAAAAATCTGGATTCTGTGAAAATCTGGACAGTTCATAGGTATGTGTGGAGGTAAATTAATATTGCATATCCATTAGATATAGTGGCTATAACTGCTGGGTGGGGGTTGTGATTGGGGCTGGCCAGATGAAATGAACCGATCCTCTTGTCATTTGCTCATTTTAAATAGTCACTCTCTGCCTTAGCAAGACTAGTGAACATTTATGAGAAGTAAGCTGGCCTACTTAATGGGACACCTGATATGCTCAGACAGTAGGTATACTTGCTGTGGCTGTATTCTGTGGAGAAAAATAATTATTCATCTGCTACTGTTAGCTTATTAATTTGGTTTTGCAAGACTAATGTGATTATGTGAAGCAATGTGCAGAAATTTAATGTGTTGCAGCTGTTTGCTTGAAACAAAGGTGAAACACATGGTCAGCCTCTTTTAGCACAATGTTACATCTGAGTTGTACACAGAAGTGGGTATAACTGCTTGATGGTGGTAGTCTGAATGAAAGTAAATGACACTGTTGTCTCTTGCTCAGTTTAACAACCATCCCTCAAAAAATAAAGGATAAATGCATCAAAGAATACTCAGACCATCAGAACATCTGGGGGCTATAGGCCCCTGCGCACCAAGGCTGTATAAGTGGTTTTGACATTGGCTCAGTAATTGCCTCTACCATGATCCCCACCTACTCTACAAGCATCCCTGTTCAGAGGTCTACACAGAAGGTCGCTGTACTTGTGTGGAAGGCAGTGGATGCATTCATCTCTAACCTCAGAGGTCACTATATCTTGTATTTGGTTGAGGACAGTATGGTCATTTTTTTATCTTTCTGGACAAACTTCAGATTGGTCAATGGAGGGTTGCTACAGCTTTATAGGAGTACTGTCTCTAGAAGTAACAAGTTGGAAATATTGTAACCATTACTCTTTTTTTTTTCATTTTCATCACAATGAAGCATCTGGTACATATACAGTTGACTTTTGTTTGGGGGAGTGAAAATAAGCATGTTGTTTATATATGTCTGACAGGAAATATGTTATCTTCTGGCTATCTTTTCAGCTTTGCCCTGGGCTGACATTAGAAAGGTACAAAGAAAGTGGCTGTTTTTTTGGGGGTAGGGTATGAGGAAGCATGTTATTCATAAATGCAACAGCAGCAGCAGCTTGAAATATTATTGTGAGTATTTGGTCAGTATGATGGTTATGGTCTTTACCTCTCATGCATAATGTACAATGTTTGATTCTGCCCTCCAGCCACTGACTGCTTGAAGTCTGCATGTTCTGTCTGTGTCTTTGTGGGGTTCTTCCCACCTCCAGAAAAGAAAACATGCTGAGTGTTTCCATCTCAAACTTCCCCAAGCATGGAGTTGTGGGCAGCAGCACAGACTCTAGATTGTGCAATATAGGGGGAAGAGTTGTGTAGACCAACTGTTTTGGGCATCTACTCTGATGTGCAGTATCCACAAGACAGGAAAACACAGATCACAGACTGTGTGTTATAGCAGGGCCAGCCACTTGATGGTGTAAAATATGGGTCTAGGTGATTTAGTTATGTTCATTAATGTCACCAAAATGGGCATGAGTATTTGCAAGTGATAAGAGGGTTGAGGAAACCCCTACTCTGACCCTTACTAACACTGGGAAGAGTGTCTGTCACTCTGTTGGCTAGTGTGTGCCCACCATAAAGTACAGAAGCCCTAGGTCAATAAGAAACTAGCCATCTGGTGTCCAGTTGCCCAGCTTGGATTACCTGAGATAGATGTATTGAGCAAAAACTGGACATAAAACCAATCAACCTGCCAAACATGAACTAAGAATCGCTACACTCAGTGGAGGTTCACTGACAGGATACAGCTTGGAAATGGATGACGTGATGGTAAGAAGGATGCTCAACATCCTTTGTATCCAGGAGACAAGATGGAAGGGCAGTGAACACCCTGGAAGCACTCCTATCACTGGAGGATGTAGATGTCTGTGCAGTCACAGAAATATGGTTCAAGGCCTCGGGGAGTACCCTGGCCTTGCAAGGCTACAATGCTTTCCACACCTTCAGACCACAAAAAGAATGTGTGAGAATCAAAGGAGGTGGTGTTTCTATCTATATTAGAGATAAAGTCACCTTCCGACTAGTTAGACAAGAAAACTCCATGGAGTTACTCCAAGTTCAGATTATTGTGGATAAGACCCCCATTCAAGTCATAGCTAGTTATCGACCTCCCCTCCCCCCATGGATCATGATGCACATGAGGCCTACTTGATCAAACTGGAGTCAGTTCAAATATTGTCAAACACTCTGTTCATGAAAAATTTTAATTATCCCATCATCATCTGGGAAACCTACTGTAGCCCTAGCTCACTACAGCAAAAGTTCCTTGTCTTTGTTAATTCAAATGCCCTGGAACAAATTTTCAACCCCCAACAAGAGGAACAAACATACTAGATCTGGTCCACACTAACTTGACAAACAGATGTGTCACTGAACTCTATGACCCTCATTAATTAAATCGTATAACAAATCAGTCACCTTCGAATTGTCACTAAGACCAGAACTCACAAAGGGTGGAATCAGACAGAATAAATTCACCAAGGCAAACTACATCCTGCTAGGGGAAGGTTTAAATGCATTCCAGGCCCCACCCCCAGCTGGAAGTGGTAACTACAACAAAGCTTACACTAAAGCCCTGTACTGGCCCAGTAATCAAGGAGTCTCAATCCTCACCACTGGCAACAGTGGGTAACGTACACACTGGGGGGATGACAAGTACACATACAATAAAGTGCAAATTCCCTTAAGAACACACAGATATCACAGTCAGTCTGGGGCTGGTTTCTCCCTCTTTCTACAGATTCCCAATAAGACTTCCCACTGCACAGCTATAGGGGTTGAGATCTCAGCTGAGTGGCCAAACCAAGACCTCCAGTACCCTCTCTGTCCAACCAGTGCTTTGTGTCCCTGCCCAAGTAGCTGAAACACACACTCTTTGAGATTTGATTTATACACACACACACACACACACACACACACACACACACACACACACACACACACACACACACGCGCGCGCACTCCTGGGAAAGGCTGAGACAGGTTTACTAGCTATGCCCCTTCTGCCCAGACTATAAGGTAGTGCCAACTGCCATCCACACAAAGAGGATCCTAGGCCTTAAACACTTGTCCTATATGGACAGACACCAAAAACCTCCAACTATTCTCTGTCTCATTTCGCCTGCTTAGAGACAATCTCTGCTTGACTTACAAAGCCATGTCTGACCCAGCTCTGTTAGAAATGCTGTATCTAAAGAAATCCCAATCCCTTTGTACCACACGCTCCAAAGACCTCAACCTCATTACCACAATCAACAGAATGTGCTGAAGGGACAGGCTCATAACCCAGAGACTGCTCATATTATGGAACAGATTTTCCATACATGTCAAACAGAGTACCTCACTGAGCCTCTTCAAGAGAAGTCTTGATGAGTGGATGGGAAATAGAAAATTCACCTTGGGGATCACTCCGGTGGCTCTACTCAACAGAGGCACTGGAAACTAATGTCGGGTGGCACGATGCCAGCGTATTCCTATGGGCTAGGCTTTAAAGGCTCCAGGGCCATTAGCCTAGTACACTTCTATGAACCTATGAACCAGCCAACTCTTATCAGCAACTTTACGGCCCTTACAAAGGGTTCCAGTCTTACTGTGTAATGTTACTATTAATCCAAATGGTAGTCTGACCAACAGCAAGACTATTTAGGAGTGGTCTGTACAGTGTCACCAACTAGATATGCAAGTACTCTTAGAGCTTAAATATCTCTAAACAGACCAGCCACAATTGAAAAGTTTAAATATATTTAATAATAAATAATAAAAGTACAATACAATACTCAGTAAGTGATCAGTTACATCAGAGTTCAAAATCACGGGAAATATTTAAAACAACATTGCAGGACAATGTCAAATAAATAAAGAAAACATCTAATCTACACTTTACTATATTCCTATCTGAATCTAAAAGAGTTTCTATGACCTAAAAACTTACTTACAGCAAGGAAAGTGCAGAATATGGTGATGAGTGGATGTTGTCAGGTCAAAGCCAAATACAAAATGCACAGTCTCTCTCTAAGAGAGTTCTTAAATTAATATCAAATAGTACTGCTGGATTAGCTTTGATGACATCACTTTTTGTCACCAGACTTCAGTTCCCAAGCTAAACCCCCTTTGTCAGAAATTAACAGAATTTTAGCATCTCCCTGTGAAAAATGCATATCTCTCAGATGTTTGCAGATCCTGGAAGTCATAAAACAATAAAAACTTTTACATCTTAAACCTAGTAATTGGTTTTCTTTCAAGACAATACAAAAAAACTCTAGCTCTAGACAGTGTGTCTGCTACTGCACTGAAAATGAGAGATAACATCTCTTTTATTATGTGGTTATGAAACACTTTTATTTCAACTATTTTCTCTGAATTTTTTTTCAAGATAACCTCCTGTATTCCAGCTTCCATTAAACATATACATATAAACAGTCAAAATAGTGCAGGTGCATTCCTGTTCTATTCCAATTGGGCATGCTGTGGTTACATTTTAGCTCAGTACTTTACACACACTTCTGTATAAATCATATCAATATTCACAAATGACATAAAATTATTTACAAAATTCCAGATAGCTGGGCTGGCAGTATTTCCCTTTGTCACATAAGTATATAGACTCATCTGTTCCAGAGAGAATCAAAATCAGAGCCCAAAGTAAAAACAAGTCACCCTGGTGGACATCCAGCATCAACAAACTTTACAACAAACACAAAAAGTTGCTGTCTAGCAAAACTAATGCCCTAACAATGGAAAAGCATCCTCCTCAGCCTCAACAGGCAAATAAGACATGTCAAATCCTCTAAGAATAACTTTGAGAAAAAACTTGGCAATCACAGCCAAGGATAAACCATAAGGCCTTTTACAGCTCCATATGGAGCTAAAAAGTAGGACCCAAGCATGTTCCGAACTAGTGACTAATGGTATCACACATACACTGATCCCACAGAGATAGCAAACCTGCTAGCAGACAGATTTGGCAAACATTTCACTCCCTTAAAAAACCTGAAACTTATCACAAACCTTGCCCCCAACTTCTCCCCACCCTACATCTCCAAAGAGCAAGCCATTAAAGCCTTGTCTAAGGCATAAACGCACCCTATATGTGTCCAGATGCCATCCCAGGCTGTCTGTCTTCTAAACAAACTAAAACATGAACTAGCATTACCATGAAGTACCCTATTCAATCACAGCCTAACCACAGGCTATATTCCTGTGGAATGGAGAACAGCAACAGTTATTTCCCTCCATAACATGGCTTAGCAACAGACCTGAGGAATTATAGACCCATATGTCTGACCAGGCTCATCTATAAGGCCATGGAATGTATCATCATGGACATAGGTGACCTTCAAACCCAGGATCCAACTGAATTTGTCTTCATCAAGAGCAGATCCTGCCTGTTAAACCTGTTGGATTACTTTGAAAATATGACCAGGGCCACTGAAGAGGGCATATCTGTGCAGACAATAGCTTAACTTGGCCAAGGCATTTGACACAATCCCACACTTAGGCATTACCAATAAACTTAACAAACTGAATGTAAACCATTTTGTTGTAAGATGGGTTGCCGACTGGCTCACAAAACAGTCACATTAAATCAAAGTGGGTGACTTCACATCAATCAGCAGACCCGTGACTAGCAGGGTGCCACAAGGGTCAGTGCTGGGCCCGCTACTGTTTGGTATATGCTTCTCAGAAGTTCAGGCCAAAACTAAGGTGCTATGGCTGACCAAGTTTATGGACATCTCCAAAGTGGGTGCAATTATCGAATCCCCAAATGATATCAGTATATTTCAGGAGGGTCTTACACAGACCAATAACTGGTGTCTTAGTCATGGTCTCAAACTAAATGTAAAGGAATACATCACCATCCCCTTCTGTAAAAACAATATCCCTTCACACTATCAAATTAACAACAGCACCCTATGTACCTATGAAGTGGTAAGGGATTTGGGATCACAAGTAGACTGCAACCTTAACTTTTACCACCAAGTGTCTATTGTAGTAAGGAAGGCCTTCTATGTGGCACATGCAATTAGCAAGGGCATCACCCCTGGATCAAACAAAGTTATAACCCATCTATACTCATCACTAATCAAGCCCATAATTGAGAATAATGCCTCTTTTGGCATGTACCACACAAAGCACATTCAGCAATTTGAGAGACCTCAGAGGTTTCTAACAAAGATCAAGGGACTCCAGTACATGCCTTACACAGACCAAATAAAGTCCCTGTCAGTATACTCAGTATCATATAGACTTCTTAGGGGAGACTTATGCCTGGCTTAGACAGCAATCTTTGACCCAAACCTAATGAATTTCCTGCACATCCATAAATCAAACGGGACTAGAGCTACCTGCTCCAGGGACCTAAATATGGCCTGCGACTATGCTGGAGGGATAGATTTGTATTGAAATAACTGCCACATCTTTTGAATAGGCTGACAATTCATGTGAAGCAGAGCACCTCTATGACACTATTCAAAAGGAACCTAGACGAGTGGATGGGACACCAAAAATTCATACTGGGGATAGTGCCCACAACCCTCCTTGACTTGGGCAGTCATCATTAAATACAATCCTGGGTATTGACTTGAGTATCTATGGTATTATATTGGAATGAAAAGGCTAAGCATGAAATGGCCTATAGATTGATAGCCTAGTGACCTCTTATGATCCCATGAAAGTTCATGAAATTAGTATTGTTTCAGTCTTTAATATTGGCAGAATTGCTCTTTGCAGTACCCGCAGAGTACCCAGTAATGACTCCTTCTGCAATTTATATGGTGTTACATGTATTAGTAACACATCTAAGTACAACTGTAAATTCTTTTTTTAAGTCCCTTTGCTCCTACTACTATTATTATTTATTTAACATTTGTTTACTGGGAAAGTCAGACTTGGAACAAAGCCAATTTTCAGCGGATGCCCAGGGAGAAACACTCCAAATGCGTGTTTTTGTAACGTGGGAGGAAAGCGGAGCATCTGAAGGAAACCCAACTAATGCAGGGAGGGCATGCATACTCTGCACAGAAGGCACCTGAGCCGATAATCAAACAGGAGAACAGCTTGCTGTGAGGTGACAATGCTACCTCTGCACCACTGCACCGTCCAGTATATCACCATCTGCAACAAGACTTGCTACTGTTTCCAATTCTGTTTTACAAAACTTACATTTGTATGCTTTTCCCACATGCCCAATGGACAATTTAAACCAACATGTATGTAGTCCACTATCTTGGGCCGCCAATATTAACCTTTCATCTTTTGATTTAAATTCACTTCTCCTTAACCATTACTGCATTCAGTCCTGATCAACATGAGGATGTTCCAAGAGTTTTCTATACTTGCAACTATATTTATGCATTTTCCACATTTTTGCCTTCTCATCTGATACTTCATCTTATATTCTTTCTTTTGTTTTTGGCAGATTCAGGTGCTGCCTGATTTTTATCTACTTCTGGTTTGATTTCCATTCTCACTTGGCGCTGATATGCTTCTGCTAAACTAAGCAGGGAAGTCATCTTAGACTTATTCTCCTCATGTTTCAATAGTTTCACTACATTTGGTTTTGTGAGGTCAGCAGACATGTATGCAGTCCCACGATTGCAGATCTATACATGTAATCAGTTTTGAGAAGGCACATACCTCCTTCAGAACGGGGAATATATAAACTCCATATGCACTGATTTTCATAAATCATTTGATGAGCATAAAACATCCTATTTGTTTTCCTGTCCAACCTAACACCTTTTGGGGCTAGTCAAGTTAGGACAAAAAGAGCAAATTAGTTTATAGCCTGGACTTTGATCCTAGATGTCAATGCTGTTTTCATTATTTATTTTTTAAGTCTTAGTCATAGTACCAAACCCATTAATGCTGCAGGAGATTGCCTTTTTTCCAACTCAGTTGGCAAAATGTGGAACAAACTTCCATCCAATATCTCATCTTTGTCCACTCTTCCACTCTTTAAAAGACAACTGGAAATCCATCTTAATAAATACTGGCTTTGTTCCTGTACCAACCCTTCTTCCTTCCTTTCTTCTACCACAATACTTCCTTCTCTTTTACTGCATCCCGACTGATCCCCACTGACATAACATCTTTGTAGATATAACTTATCTCATGTATACTGTATGAAAAAAAAAAAAATGTTATTTTGTCGTCCATATTAGTAAGACAATGTATTATTTACACTACGTTTTGATATTATCAAATTTGCTTATTGCAATTATTTAATAACTTCTTTAGGAATATTATCTTGTTTTGGATATTTCCTCTGAGATGTGTATTAACTATACTAAAATCTTTTTATCTTTTATGCTCAATGTTTTTGTTTTGTTTTGCTTTGTTATTTATTTTGTATTCTCTAAACTTGTTATAACCGTTGGCGCTTTTCTCCCCGGGCCTCCACTGAAAATGGACATATATCCAGATGGACTAGCCCGGTCAACAAATGTAAAATAAATAAAAAAAAATAAAAAAATCTTCTAAAATATTCCTTACTAAGTTTTATTAGCATTTGTTTATGTTTTTTGTTGATCCTTTACCTATTCCCAAACATTTATACAGTGCCTCTTGGTCAGGTTCTTTTATATCACATTCCTGTCCCAAACTGATGTTTTCTTGGTGCTGTGGCATTCCTGCTTCTAAGGTTTTTTGGCAATGATGTTTTGATGAAGCCTTAGGCATCAATTAAAGAAGACAAAAGTGGTTAACTTTAACACTATTACATTGTCGTTTCTTCTTTGCTGTGGGCAATTTTTTTGTTTTTTGTAGTATGGGTATATATATATATATATATATACACCCACACAGGCGTACTCAGACTTGCCCTTTTTATTTATTTTTGTTAGAATTTCTTAACTGAGTAACCTTTCCAAAGACATAGCTCATTTTCATGGAAGATAGAGGGGTTAAAATGCTCATATAGAGTAAATACAAATGCAAATACAAAGTACTAGTGGAATGGCCTATAATAGCTTTTGGGTATAAACAGGTAGTTATATAGATAATAAATCAATATGTCATCAAGCACTGCCTAAAGGTCCCTTGGGAAAGTTATGTTCTGGCTGTCAATATGCGCATCACTTGTGAATGACAGGTGAGCTTGTTAATAAACTTTGAAGGTTTTCTGATTAGTCTGCGTAAGGAATTGTACAAAGTAAGGAATGGCAAATGAGAAGTTATAGTTCCAAGCTTTACAGGTGGTTGGGGTTTTGTTAAGAAGAGAGGCACTGGAAGTATGTAAGGAAAGAGATAAGGAGGGTTCCAAGAGAAAGAAGGCACATAAAACAGGAGAATAATCAGGGAACTCTTGGTCCAAAATATGAAGTGCAATGTGCAGCAAGGAAGGAGCTTCCTCATCAAACTAAACACATCTCAGGGGTCTGATGAAGTCTACCAACATAGGTGCCAGGAGCTGGGGGGGGGGGGGGCACTTAGTGACCTAAAAAAGGCACATTTTTATAACTATTTACTACCACAACATAGATTCACTTGCAGGACATTTTAAGCTTAGCCAATTCCCTATCCCATGGCTGATAATTGTATGTTAGCCCTAGTGAGAATAACTGTGATCACACTACAGATAATTTGTTGGGACCCTTGTAAGGGATGCAGCATTTAGGAACTGCCTCTTTCCATTAGTGGCATGAGGGACAATTCTGGAGTACATTTTCTATTACCCATCATCAGATCCAAATTGCATTTGAATATGGACAGATGAGCTTTGCTTTATTTGTGTGGATAGTCTGTTCTGGAACAGTGGTAGCCTCTGTGATATATATCCATCTCTCCACAACATTCAGTTTAGATTCCTGGACTGAGTATTTCTGATGCCATTTGACTTGCTGATGTTCAGTAGGTCCATCTGTATTAGGTCAGAGGATGCCTTGTATGCTAGACATGTCACCACTAAGCACTCTCTAGGTTACTGAGTATAGTAATAAATCTTTGAGGTGGTCCATGCAAGACCTATTGTTTAGGACTTGTATCCTTTTAGTAAGGTATCTCTGAAGGTATTCCAATTGTTGCATGGGGCTTTACAGATACATGTCAAACTGGGCATTATACAAAATGATTGACCTAATGATAGCTTTGGAAAGGGGGACAACAGCATCTCTAGATCTAGTCACAATCAATTTATTTATAAGCTGTGCGATATAGAAAGGCTTTCTTATGACTCTGGGCACATGCTGGCCAAAGGTTAAGTCACTGTACGCACAAGTTCCCAAATGCCAAACAACTGGGTCAGTTCTCAGAGGGCATTGTCATGATTTTGATACCAATTATTATTTGGGACAAACCTTCCTGCATGATGGTTAAGTAATTTGGGGCTTCAATAACTGCTCCTAGCTTGCAGTCATCTTGAACTTAGCTGGCCAAAGCCCTTTGGTATTTCTTTTTACTTTTGAGATGTATATGCCAAACAGAAAAAATCTCAGCACCGAACCCTAAGGGACTCCATTGGTGATTGGTCTCTTCCCCTATTTTGATCTCCTGCATCCTGTGAGCAAGGTGGAAATCCAGCTAGTGATGCAAGTGTTTGCTCCTACATTATTCATCTTTTGTACTACACCTGAGTAGGGGATTGTGTTAAAGGGCTTGGCCAGGTCAAGGTAATGTGATGTGAACTGTTTTACCTTCATCCATTGCTTTGGTAACAAGAGTAAAGCTTAAAATTTGCCCATGATTTTGAACCTTTCACACTTTCCTCTGGACTGTTTTCAAACACATTTTTAGGACTATGTATACATGTATACATTCTTTGAGTCACCTTTCTGACTGTATTAAGTTATATTCCTTGTATAATACAGCACCAGTTGTTAGAATGTGTTTTAAATTTGTAGTTTTGAACTGTCTTCTACTAAGCAACGAAACAAAATGTATGAACCAATAATGACAAAACGGTTTACTATCATAAATTCTAAAGTAAAAATAAATAATGTCTTTATTTTCGAATTTATGCATCGAAAATGAACATTTTCAAATAATAGTAAACTCGAAAACAAGGGTGTATTGTCGAAAATGTCGCTTGCGACATTTACGGCGATACACAGCACGCCCACCCTTCCCATAATCACCTACCTACCTAACCGAACACACAGTTATGTAGGGGGGCTGTGCCCCCCTGGACCCCCCCTGTGGGGGGGCTGTGCCCCCCACACCCCCCCAACTTAATATTCCAACTCCAAGATCGCACTACAGTGAGGAAAGGGATGCATTTCCCTAACCGCACTGTACCGCGATCCCCTTCCATGACCGAAAGTTAGAATTGCGAATGCACAGTTCATTCGCAATGCAAACCTTCGCTCATGTCACCTGCCGTAATGTGAAGTATTCGAACATCTGATGTTCGAATACTTCATAGCTGTGCAAATGCACGTCGACATAATGATAGCAAACCTGACAAAACTACACATTTTAGAAAATTTCAGCCATAAAAGGCCACTGAAACTTCTGTCATTACAATCCACCAATATCAGTAAATATGCAAAATCTCTGCAGAAGTAAGTCATCTAAATAATACCACATTAAAGGGATCTGTAACTAATGAAGAGTTTGCTGCTAGGAAACAACTTTATATTTCATTGTTTCATCTACAAATAAAGTGGCTGTTGCCCTTAAAGAATAATTTGCCTGTGTTACACTAAAAATGATAAGCTAGTAATATTGCAATAGGGAAAGGATGGCAAACTGATACATTCATAGTTACAAGGTAATTCCTCCAAAGGAGGACATTCACAGGACTGTAGCATCCACTCCCTTTAAAGTATGACACAATACAGTATCAGCGATCCATCTGTATACTGTGGGAGTAGAACCTAAAGCCTTTTGGCATCAAAGGTAAGGCTACTACCTGTTGTGCTGCTAACAATGCAAACAGACGTGGAATATGTAGCACTAAATTTCTCTTCCCCTGAAGCTCTCAGTTCCTTGTAATTTTTTTTAATTATTTAACAGTAAAGTCCAACTTGGAACAAAGCCAATTTTCAGCAGAGGCCCAGGGAGAAATGCTCCAGATGTATGTCTTTGTAACATGGGAGGAAACTGGAGCAACCAGAAGATACACACACAAACACAGGGCAGACAAACTCCACACAGAAAGCACCCAAGCCAAGAATCAAACCAGCAAACCTCTTGCTGTGAGATAACAACACTACCACTACACTAGCCACTTGATACAACCAAATCTCTCAATTTCACAGCAGAAGAAACTTGGAAAAAGCCAAAATTTATTTGGGGGAGGGGGGCAAAGGGCCAAAACCAGAGACACGTTTTAAATATTGCTTATATAATAGAAAGTTGCTAAAATAATGTTTTGTTTTACCATGTCTTTCCAAAAAAAGATAGGAAGACTGAATGTTTTGTGTTACCATGTGTTTCCAAAAAAGATAGGAAGACTGAAACTTAAAGAGATATCATTATTTAGTGAATTGAATTCTTCTCACTGATTTGCCAGAAAACCAGAAATTTTAAGAGGAACAGATCAAAAGTATGAGCCAAATATTTTCTGAAAATCTAGACAGTTGAGACCTAGGGACTAAACTCCCTGAATCACAAGTGGTGGTGTGCGTAGAGAATACAGGCTCCTGTACCGAAAGTACAGCATTTGAGCCTCAGAAATTCTAAACACCAGTACACACACACTAAATAAACAGAGCACACAACCTTGGGGGAAACACATAATAAACCTCTCCTTACTGTGGATGATCTGCCAGCAGGCTTGATGTGATCAGATAATTGTTTGCATGCACTTTTGTGTTTAAATAGCATGGGATGCACCCATGAGTCCTTACAGGTCTTGCAGCTGTAAAAGTTTGGGGGGGTGTGCTCCCTCCCTCTCGCCCTATGGTTCCAGCGCCTATGTCTACCAAACTTAAATTAGAGGTAAAAGTAGCCTCACAGGCTTAAGACATCTACAAGTCATTCTTCAGCTGTTTCCAAAACATCTAAGGCAATAGACAACAATGTCCACAACTAATTATAAATACAGCCACTTTTACTCAGTCAGAAAAAAATAGAAAATCTAGAGACCAATAAATTCAGCTCCAGTTTTATCCCACTTTCTCCTCCCCAGACACCTCTAAAGAAATACCCCACCCCCCAGGGGTGTAGCTAGGATTTTCAAATTTGTACTCACAGCTCTCAAACTGCTACCCCCCCCCTCCCCAGCCAAGCTACGGCCATTCTCGTAATTCACGGTTCGCTCTTTTAGTGTCGATGAAGAGGCATTCGCTGTAATGCCTCTTCAGTAATATAATATAGATTCACTCAAATTCGGGTCCTTGAATTGAAAATGAACCTGAAAGTCAGTTCTTTGAAAAATGCAGCATGGTAGTTGGGGTAGAGGATTCATGCTTTTGTTTTCTGTAACTAAGGTACAGGTTTTGAGCTTGGAGTAAATTACTAACCACCTGGCTACCCCTAACTAGAGTGTTTAATTCGCACACACACACCCCTACCTACCTCTTAGTGCAAGAAATATGGACAAAGCCTAAAATAAACAGGGACAGAAATTAAATAATGTTCTTGTGAACTTAGAAAGTTGCTAGAATAACAAGATTTGTGCTAGTATGAGAAAGTTGCTAGAATAACAGGATTTGTGCTAGTATGAATTTTTCTAAAGGACATGAAGTCTGAAACACAAATGTTTGTCATTATTTAGTTCATACTTCAGTCTTCAATGATTTTCTAGAAAATCACAAAATGTATGAGGAACAGACAAAAAATATGGGGCAAAAATCTGGACATTCTGCAAAATTTGGACAGTTAAGAGGTATGCTACCTACCTACCTCACACACACAAACACACACACACACACACACACACACACACACACACACACACACACACACACACACACACACCTCTCAACCTCTAGAGCAACAAACTCATAAATAAAACTGAGGCAAAGGCCCAAAAATAAGGAAATTTTTTTTAAATATTGCCCTTATAAATTTAGAAAGATAATAGAATAGTAGTAGGTCTTGCATTAGTACGAATTTTCTGAAAGGTATGAAATCTGAAACTCAAATGTCTGCCATTTTCTAACTTCAGTCTTTAATGATTTGTCACTAATTTGCCAGAAAACCGCAATTGTATGAAAAACAGAGCAAATATTTGATGCAAAATTATAAAATTGCCAGACAATACAGCTGGGAACCTGTCAAAGAAGGGACACCATTTTAATATGAGCACAGTTAACTTGAGCAGCTGACAAAATTAGAGAATCTACATGCATTTCTGAAATAAAAGTAATGTATAACTCTGATCATTACAGTTATTTATAAAAGTAAACCCTCCACGTTTTCTTCCAAAATTGCTATTTTGCGGAGAGATTATTAGGGGGAGAGCAACATTTTGAGCCAAAATCGGGACAGTTGAGAGGTGTGGATATTCCTAATTCTATAAAGCGATTTATTTGCACATACCTCTCAACCTCTTAATACAGGAAATCTGGACAAGGCCAAATATATTGTGGGAACATACAAACAGTATTAAAAATTATTCCTAAATGATTTGCCAGAAGTTTTATTTTGCATTTTATAGCACGAACACCAATAAATATCTGTTGAACAAAGCAATGCAGTCTCACAATGAAACTAGACTTAGCATTAAAACTTCTCTGCCCTTGAAACTCACATTCATTGAGACAGCATTGAAACCCACATTCAAAGAAAATACATTTTGCCAGTGGCAGATAAAGATTAACTTTGGGCTGTTTTCAAATCATAGGCCCCTTGCACATGAAACATACACATGCTCTTTGATACACCTTCCATCATAAAAGTCTACTCAAACATCTACAGTCCACCAGTATCAGTAAATATGCACAATCTCTGAACTAGTAAAAGCCATCTACATAATTCCACATTAGAGAAATCTGTAACTAATGAAGAGACTGCTGCTAGCAAACAACTTTATATTTCACGGTTTCATCTACAAATAATGTGCCTGTTGCCCTTGAGGAATAAATTGCCTATGTTGCATTAAAAACAATGATACACTAGTAATATTGCAATAGGGAATGGATGGCAAACTGATAACAGGTTCATAGTTGCTACTAGATATCTTAGCCAAAACAGGCTACAGCATCCACCCCCCTTTACAACACAGTACAGTATCAGCAATGCATCTAACTACTGTGGGAGAAGAACCCACAGCCTTCTGCATCAAACACAAGTATACTACCTGTTGTGCTATTAACAATACAAGCAGAAGCATAAGCAGCACTAATCTTAAGTTCCCTTGCAGCTCTCAGCTACTTGTAAAATGTCGACACTCAGCTGTATCTCTGAACTTTGCCGCACAAGAAATCTGGAAAAAGCCAACATTTATGGGGGGGGGGGGCAAAAGACCTTTAAACATTGCTTGTATAATTTTGGAAAGTTGCTAGAATAAAATGCTGCATTATCACCATGCATGTCTTGAACCCAGAACCATATGCACTATAGTCAGTGCAACATACCACTATGCTAAATCAGCAGTTTGAAGAATAGGAAGACAAACTTAATAGTAATAATTTAGATAGCTCTCAACCTCTTAGCACAAACAACCTGGACAAACAAAGCCAATAATGAGGGAATACAAGTTTAGTTCTCACTTCACACCTTAGCACAAACAGCCTGGACAAACAACAAAAACAATAATGGGAGAAATACAACTTCAATTCTCACTTCTCACCATAGCTCACAACCATTATAAAAGTGAATCTGAACAAAGTTCAGCAATGTGGTGGTTAGGGACTTTAGGCTCTTCTTACCCTGGAGCAAAAGTACAGGGTTTGAGCCTGAACACCTATAACCAGCAGGTGTATTATGTGGGGGGCATACACACACACCATTTTCACTTTAGAAGCTCAAAGTACTGAAATATCGAAATTCAGTATTTCGAGCCCATAAAGTAGAAGCCTGAAAAGAACGAAAACTCAGAAGCGCAAAATTCTAAATCTCGCATACCGGAGATTTTGAATTAGTGCTTCTGCTGTACACAAACACACACCTTCCTCCCCACACACAAACACAAGCTCTGTCCTACATAAAAGAAGGGGGCAAGCCCACCTGCACCCACCCATGTGGGGGGCTGCACCCCCACAACCGTCCACTTAAATATTATAACTCTGAGGTCGCACTACATATAAAAACACAACAAACCACCACCACACAAGCTACATTATCCTCACACACACATATCACAGCAACAAAATACACTAACACACACCACAGCCTCTACCTAAAACCCTTAAAACACTTACCTGAATCCATAACCACAGCGAAACATCAGAAGCACTAATACAAAATCTCTGGTATGCGAGGTTTTCAATTTTGTGCTTCTGAGTTTTCATTCTTTTCATGATTCCACTTTATGGGCACGAAATACTGAATTTCGATATTTCAGTATTTCGAGCTTCTAATGTGAATCCATATATATATATATATATATATATATATATATATATATATATATATATATAAAGCCCATAATGTTGACTGTTATTTTCTCAAATTTTCAAAACAAAAATAATGAAAATGAAAATCCAGAACCACATAGTTTTTCCCAGGGCAAGTAAATACCTGCCCAACATGGAGAAATATGCCCTTTATGCCCTTTTGTCCATTGTAGTGTAATCAAAGAGTTGGTATATATATATATATATATATATATATATATATATATATATATATATATATATATACATATATAGATATATATATTTATCTATATCTATATAGATATATAGTTATGTGGGGTGTGGGGGTGTAGCCCCCACCTAAGTGGGTTTCAGATAGTACAGTATGTTTTGTGTACTTTTGGGCAAGTGTTTACTTGCCCTCGGAAAAATTATGTGGTTCAGGATTTTTATTTTCATTATTTTCATCTTGAGAAAATAATGTTCTGTTTGACATATGGGCTTTTGGTATTTGAAAGTAGATATATATATATATATATATATATTCACACATATATCACAATAATGTATTTTAGCTTGCTACTGTCTACCACATAAAGTGCAACCCACTGCAACCCCCTGCCCACTCAGACATGCACATGCACTCACTCTCTTTCTCTTTTACACACACACATACACAAATGTTAACTGTATAAAAATAAAGAAATATATACAATCCTGTGAACTCATTGACAGTGGTACTAGTACTATTGACTTGTAATGCCATCAGCAAAAGAGATCATGAACCTGTAAATGGTCCATCTCCCAGATCCCTGCTTGTAAATGTTTCATCTCCAAAGCCCCTTCTTACACTTATCAAGGGTATCAGAACTTGTCATGGATTTGGGATGCATGGCTAGGCTTAAAAAGGCCCTTGTGGTAAGCTTGAAAAGACCTAATAATCTGTATCTCACAGCACTCTAAGTATTGTTTGATAAACATAAAATTGATTAAAACATGCATTCCTGTTCTTTTTCCATCACAGTCCATCTACAGGAATTATTTCCTCATTGATTCTAAGATAGCTTGAGCCAATGGGAAAAAGCCTCCTCTCCACTTTGTTGAACAGCTCAAACAGCCTACATTGAGGACACATCTCTGGCCACAGATATGGCAGTAATTACTGTACTAAGGGGTATTCACCTTATTCACTATTGTGGAATAGATACAGTACATGCGAAGACTGTTTAAAAAACAGCCCAGCTGAATAAATGGAGGAAGTCTTTCTTTTACAGAAACTACAACTCTTCTCTTCTGATTATATATGGAGTTGCAAGTTTCAAGAACAGAAAGTCAACTATTTTAAATCAGAATTCAACATAAAGCATTCTCAGAATAGATTTTCATTTGGCAGAGTTGTATCCCAATAGTCCTTTATCAAGAGACAACCTTGCAAAACATAGACAAAGGTAAGATTACCAGATATGCTGAAGGAAGAGAAGAACCAATGAACATCATTTTTATAACATGTAGATTATTTTAATTAAGAATGAGGAGCAAATCAAATGCGGTGCCTTGCTCACTGTAAGACCCCTACTATGTGAAAACAATATTAATGTTAAAACTGACTACTGTAATCTTAATAAAGTATTCAGCATTCCTAAGGCCTTGGACAACCAGTGGCAGCCTGTGGAAAATTATTACAACCTTGACTTACGATATGTCACTTTGCATCTTTCTGGAAATGCCACAGAGGGTTTACTTTCAGATGGATAAGTCTATCATATCTGAACTGTGTCTATCCATTATTCTTTGGAAACATTAAAATCGTTTCCTTGGAGACAGATTAATTTCCAATATTTGCCTGTAAGTTGTCCAGATAAGTCAGTGCTCTACTCTAGTAAACTAATACAAATAAATAAATAAAAATGTGTATGGCTCAGGATCTGATGTCACATTTAGTAAAAAGTTAAAATTGTAAAGGAAAGTTAGCTGGCAACCCAAGAATTTGACTGGGACTTTTATATACTCCAGTTTGATGAGTAATACAGCACACATACTCTCTAGAAAGGTGACCTGCAGTCTTGTTCTGTAAGCATGCTAACATTGTCATCAAAGGTGTCTTTTCAGAATTTTTGAATAGGTACGAATACTCATCATCTTCAGAAATTACCAGATGTTAAGAGGGCAAACATTATGATTACCAATATGTGTGTTTTTCAGATGACTAGGTTATAATTTTTATCAACTTAAAACTTGTAATAATACTATTCTATATTTAATTTCATTGTTCCGTTTACTGTGCATTTAATAATACTATTCTATATTTAATTTCACTGTTCCGTTTACTGTGCGTTTAATAATACTATTCTATATTTAATTTCACTGTTCCGTTTACTGTGCGTTTAATAATACTATTCTATATTTAATTTCACTGTTCCGTTTACTGTGCATTTAATAATACTATTCTATATTTAATTTCATTGTCCCGTTTACTGTACATTTTGCAGACAGTGTTCTCTTGATTCTTTTCAGAATCGTGATTCCTTGATGCATATTCATTGTATAAATAAATGCATTTTACATATAAAGTGCATAGCAATATTACTCCTGTTAGTGTAGCTGTTTAAGCCTTTACTACAAACCTACACAAGTGCAGGTAAGAAAGAAAAAAGCTGTTGTTATTCCCTTGTTTACCTTAGCAATGGGTCACAGATCTGTTTTATACATATATATATATATATATATATATATATATATACACACACACACACACACACACACACACACACACACACACACACACACACACATACACCTTGAATAAGCGATCGTTCACATACAAAAAACTGGAATAAGCGATCGTTCACACACAAAAAACTGAAATAAGCAATCGTTCACACACAGAAAACTGGAATAAGCGATCGTTCACACACAAAACTTAAATAAGCGATCGTTCACACACAAAACTTGAATAAGCGATATTTCACACACCCTTCACATAATAAACTTGAATAACACACAAATAGCCACTTGCGATCTTTCACTAAAGCCTTTGCATACACACTGTGCACTTACTTTGATTGCCTTCCAACTCAAATAATCCTGCTCTTGTCTTCCAACTCGATAATCCTGCTCTTGCCTTCCAATTCCATTTGCTTCCAACTCCGATAATCCTGCTCTTGCCTTCCAACTCTATTTGCTTGCTTTGGTTCTCGCTCACAGTCAGCCAGCCGGACATGATGTGAGCTCACTTCCGACTGGCTGGTATCCTCCTTAAAGAGCCAGCACCTCCTTAAAAAGGAAAGGGAGAAGAAATATGTACATACGTTTTTTTTCAAAAATGCTACCCCCTTCTAAAAAAGGTGTACTGAAATCAGTACAGTGCGTACACCTCCCGACGTCCCTGCCACCCCCCACAACTATAGCTCACCCAACTATCACTATGGAACAGGTCTTCAATGCACTCTCCAATGTCAAAAACATTGCATTGATGGAACCTTGTAATATATCAGGATATCTCCTCAATAGCATGAAACATGACCTATCAGGCCCACTATAATCACTAATCAGTCATAGCCACTAAACAGGTTTCATAGCAATTGAATGAAGAACTGACACTTTTATCCCTGTACACATGGATAAATTATCTACAGACCCGGGAAACTACCAACACATAAAGAGTGGCTAGTCTCATATGTAAAGCCATAGAAGGAATAGTCATGGACATGGTAAATAATGATATACAAAACTTGGCAGAGCATTAATGCAATACCCCACTCTGGCATTATAGATAAGCACATGAAATTAGGCATAAACCCAAATTTCTCCTGATGGATAGCCAACTGACTCACGGGTAGCCAGAACAGGTGAATCTACCTCCACAAAAAGGATAGTCAATAGTGGAGACCCCAGGGCTTGGTGTTAGAGCTGCTCCTTTTTTGGCATGTATTTCTCTGAAGACAAAGTGGACAACAAAGGCTTCTGGCTGAAAAAGTTCACAGATGACTGCAAACTAGCAGCAGTCATAGAATCCCACAAAGGTAGAAACATCATCTAAGATCGTCTGCTACAGAGTAATAACATATGCCAGAGTCATGGCCTTGTAGTCAATGAAATAAACCACATAGGTTCATAGGAGGTTACAAAGCTAGAGGCCTTTAGAAGCTTAGCCATGTTAATCCCAAGTATCCTCATTTGTCCTTCTTTGGGTAGTTCATGCATAAGGGTATCTTTCGGAAAGACAATTGTCCCTAGAAATTACTGCATTGATAATACATCCCCTAAGTGTTGACCTTGTGGTCAAGGATTTTTGAACTCATGTAGACAGTCACTTGGCTTTTGACAATCATGTGTAATAAGAACATCATTCTATGTTGAGCAAATTATAAGCAAGGGTATAGTATTTAGGAGAAGAAAGGTCATTGTTTCATTATACTCAGCCCACAATAGATCAATCATTGAGTAGAATTCTTCAGTATTATTCAGTATGATATACATCTCTCTCTCTCCATATATATATATATATATATATATATATATATATATATATATATGTATATATATATATATATATATATATATATATATATATATATATATATATATATTGCCACTGATTCTAAAGACAACCACAAAGCATTCTATAGCTATGTCAAGAATATCAATGGCAACACTCAGATCTACTCGGAGTTACAGCACAATGACACTAAATATACAGAACCAACTGATATTGCCAACATCCTGGCAGATAGGTTCAGCGCTAACTTTACCCCCCTCTCACCCCCTAAAGGGCCCATCTTTATACCGGAAGAATGCAAAGTTCCTGTAATCATGGCTGCACAGGTAAAAACCTCACTCTCCAAAGCCAAGAACACAGCATCCATGGGACCTGACAACATCTCAGGCTGCCTTCTACATGAACTACAGAATGAACTGGCACCCCACCTAAGTACCATGTTCAATTATAGCCTCACCTCAGGCTTTGTGCCCATTGAATGGCACACCGAGACAGTTATCCCAGTCCACAAAGGGGGGGGCCACAACAGATCCCGGGAACTACCGCCCCATTAGCCTGACGAGCCTCAGCTGCAAGGCCATGGAACGTATCATCATGGAACTCATAAACAAAGACAATGGAGATCTCCAAATTCTGGACCCCACACAGTTTGGGTTTGTAAAAGGCAGATCATGTCTCCTAAAGCCATAGTTGAAAGTAAGGTGGTTCACACAGCCTATCTAGATCTCGTCAAGGCATTCAACACCATCCCTCACTCTGGAATTATAGATAAACTCACTAAACTAGGTATAAATCCCTATGTCACAAGATGGGTTGCCAACTGGCTTACTGACAGAACCCACACTGTGAAAGTAGCAGAAAGTAAATCAGACTCCATATCAGACTTCAGACCAGTGACAAGTGGAGTACCACAGGGTTCAGTCCTGGGTCCTCTCCCGTTTGGTATCTACTTCTCTGAAGTACAGGCTAACACAGAATTTGGCTAACTAAATTCACAAATGACTGCAAACTAGGAGCCATAATCGAAACTCCTAACTATGTGGACATCCTACAAAAGGGCCTCACTGAGACAGATGCCTGGTGTCAAAGACATGGTCTAGAGCTCAATGCCAAAAAGTGCATTGTCATCCCCTTTGGTGAAAACTCTGCACCCATGAACTACCACATAGGCGGTAGTCTACTTAACACCGAAAGTGTGATAAGAGACCTTGGGACACAGGTGGACAGTAGTCTCTCCTTTGATAATCACATCGCCACAGTGGTCAGGAAATCCTTCTACGTGGCACACCTCATCACAAAAGGTCTCTCATCCAGAAAAAAAGAGGTCATTGTTCCCCTCTACTCATCACTCATTAGACCCATTATAGAGTACAACGCCCCTTTTGGTATGTACCTCACAAGACATCTACAACAACTGGAAAGGCCACAAAAATACCTCACAAAGAGGATCAGGTTGGGAGGGTGGCCTAATGGCTAAGGTGTTTGCCTTACGAACACAAGGTGCAGGGTTTGAGTCTCACAAGCGATAACTGGCTAGGCTTAAAATGGCTCACAAGGGCAGTTAGCTTAGTACTAACCTATGAACCTATGAACAGATGCCTTACACAGACCGTCTCAAAAAAACTCCAGCTTTACTCCGTCGCATATCGCCTACTCAGAGGCGATCTCTGCATAACATACAAATCTATGTCAAACCCATAGCTGTTGGACATGCTTCACTTAAAGAAACCCCAGTCCCTCCAAGCTACACGCGCTAGGGGCCTAAACCTTGTCACCACAATAAACAGAACATGCTGGAGGGATAGATTCCTGTCCCAGAGACTTCCCATACTCTGGAACAGACTACCTATCTATGTCAAACAAAGCTCCTCATTAGCACTCTTCAAGAAAAATCTTGATGATTGGATGGGTAATAGGAAATTCACCCCGAGGATCGGTTCTTCTTGACAGGGGCACAGGAAAATAATTTTCTTGGGTGACCAGGCATGTGTAACAAGTGGAGTATCCACACAGGTTCCTCACAAAAAGAATACATAATGTTGACAACATGACTTATGCAGATTGTTTCCTACAGAGAGGTGAGCTATGCCTGGCATTCAAAGCGTCCTCTAATCCAGCTCTTATTGTGCTGTTGCACATCTACAAAACAAATAGCATCAGAAATACTTGATCTAGGGGCCTAAACCTTGTCCAGCATAAATAATACATTTTGGATGGACATGACTGTGTTTCAGAGACTGCCCCTTCTCTGTAACATCAATGTGAGGTAGAGTTTTTATTCAAGCACAACTTGGATCAGTGGATGGGAAACTGTAAATTTTCCCCCTGCTCTGCCACCTATGTTCATATTATAAAGTGATAGCTTGTATATGCTCAACCACTCATACCCCAGACTATACCTCCTATGAATGTTATCAAAACCTGTCAAATATATTTGGGGGCAATGGATAGTCTTAAAAAAAGACCCTTTAACATCATTAGCATAGTAATAATTTATGAACCAATGATGTTTGGAGAATGGGATGAGCAATGGAGATATGGATACAGGTTAGCTACCATAGGTAGCTTACCATTTAAGGTCATCTGGTCAAACTGTTTCAAAATTGGGCAGCCATTGATATCATGGCCTATGCTGTTAACAATAAGTTGGGATCAAATTGCAATATAGGATCTGAGGGAGAAGAACTCCATTGATAAATGTAGTTTTAGGATTAAGGGTGAGGAAGACTGTAACTTTATACACTATAGTCCCAACTTTAAATGAGGATGTCTCACAGCAGATGAAATCTGGTCAGAACATGGAACTGCCTTGTCTACTAAAAAGCCAAGGTCCTTGAAATGCTTCACCTGCTCAGTGGAACTGCCAGATGAAGACCTGATAGTAAGTGTAGGTAATCAGGGCTGTGAAACTTCTTGCGAGTACAAAGCACAACCTTGGCTGTTGAGGAATTAAAGAGCAGCCAGCTGTTCAAACTCCATTTCCTAAGTTGTGAAAAGAAGAACACAGTTAAGTGAACTTTCTAGTGAGGTGAACAGAGCATTGGAAAGAAAACTCATCAGCATGTTGAAGAATGGGAATGTGATTGTGGTGTCACAACATCTCATGAAGTAGCACAGAAGGAAGGAATCAAGCTCAGAATATTAAGTTATATCTGCTTTTGTCACCATCACTGAGGAAAGGTCATGACCGGATGTTTCAGTATCTTCCTTTAAGGGAACTAAACCATCTGACACCATGGGTGCTAATCAATGCATGAACTATAGTATCAAACACCATAACGAAATCCACTAACAGAATGTTTGCACATTGGCATCTATTCATATACATTTGGATCAAGCGGTGGTATTAAGTCAAAGAGTATAGAAATGCATTCATAAAATGAATAGGCCATAGCTGTATATGATAGGGGCCATTACAAAAAGTAGTTCTTCTTCTTCTTTCGGCTTTTCCCGATTAGGGGTCGCCACAGCAGACCACCTGCCCGCTCATGATTGGCAGTATGTGACTGTATTCTCAGCCATTTGTGCAACTTAAATGTTATTGACAGATGAGTTCCACTTTATTTGGGTTATATGATTGCTGCTGCTATTCTGGCTAGCCTAGCAACAGATGATCAAATTTACAGGTGTTCTTTTTTCGTTAGTCTTTACTTTTTTTGTCTCCTTTATGTGAGTTCAGATGAGTAGTTCTACTGTCTTAAAAAAAGACTTCAAAAAGCTGCTCTAGTCCTGCATGAGACTTTACAAAGGCTGCTTTGTATGTTTGATACTCTACAATTAAACCAGGGAAGTTATTTTTCCATGTGTCTGCATTATTTTTGTAACACTTAAACTCATTTAACCACTCCTGCTGAATTGCTGTTGTTTTGTCTCATTTTTCTACTTCATTCACTGTTTGCAGTTAGCCCTAGTTTAGTTCAGGCCTTTTGTGAGAGACATCTTGAAGCAGTAATGGTCTATGTACTGAGAGTACATTGATTGCTGCTATTTCTGTGTAGCCCATCACTAACTATTCAAAATTACAGCGGTTTGTTCACCGTGGTCCTTTTTTTTTAGCATCTGCTTTATATTGAGATCAGGTGAGCACTTCCATGTCTTTAAACAAAGGCTTCAGAAATCTGCTCTGGTCTGTTTCTGCATGAGACTTTACAAAAGCGACTCTGAACATTTGATACCCTATGATTAAAACCCAAGGAATTTGTTTGCAGTTTTTCTGCATTATCTACACTGCAATTAGATTCATTTAGCTAATTCTGTCAAATTTCTGTTGGTTTGCCTGCTTTTCCACTTAGTTCATTGTTTATATTGTTTTGACTCAGCATAGCTCAGGCCTGGAGTGTGGGCCATCTCAAAGCAGTACTGGTTTGTGTACTCACAGTACATTGATTGCTGCTTTTTCCGAGTAGCCTAGTACTAGATGGTCAAATTTACAACTGTTTTTACATTTTTTTTGTTTACTTTCTACTGTCTGCTTTATATTGAGATTAGGTGTGCTCACCACCGGTGTAGGTGTAGCTAGTTAGCAGTGCTTGAGCACAAGTGAAGTTTCCTCCCTTAGTCATTAGTGTAAAACATCCTTCTTTCTTCCTTTCTTTCTTGGGTGATGAGCACTAGCCATCTCTGAGAGCTTTAATGTTTTTTGTTGATCTGCATGGACTGGCACATACTTAATACCTGTTGTGCATGCCTGTGTGTTGCAATCTCCAATGGCTCATTTGAACTGTATATCTCCCTCCCTCCTTTTTCCCCACCTCTTCTTCTCCCTGCATTCCTATAAATAATACTACTGTCTAGCAGAGAGAGGCAGCACAGTTATTAGACAGACTATCTTCCCCTCCATTGTCAGACTTCTGGCACTTGATATTCTATAGCAGTGTAATAACTACCACAAGCTCACTAAAAATTAACTCTTGATTAACTAAACTGATTCCATCTGTGAAAGGTGCAAATATGTAGCTAACTTGGAGGCTGTTCTGTTGAAATTCATACCTACAATAAGAATCATACTGTTTCACCCCATAATATATGACTGCAACATCCTCACACTTTAAGCCTGAGTCTATCAAGAATAGATGAACTTCTGGAAAGATCCTAGTAACTGTTGGCTCAACTGTTAGGCTCACTAATTCCATACTCACCAGAATGAACAAGGACTAGGTTACAGTCAGGTGTCTCTTGGGAGCCAGGATTGTTAATAATTCATGAGTCCTTAAAACCTTTTCCAGTTGATGTAATTCTGACATGGTCATAGATCATACTAGAGTAAACAATCTGGAATGAAAATCATTGAAAGACATACAGAAGGACTTACTGGAATTTTCTACTCTCAGGAATAAGACTCTGGTCTTGAGTAGGATTCTTCTCTCACTAGGAACGATGCCTAGATTCAAAGGTTAATAGGTTCATAGGTATGTAGTAGGCTAATGACCCTGGAGCCTTTACAAGCTTAGCCCATAGAAGTGCCCTGGCATCATGCCCCCCAACGTTAGTCCATAGTGCCTCTATCAAGTAAAGCCACTGGAGTGATCCCTAGGGTGAACTTCCTGTTTCCCATCCACTCATCAAGATTTCTCTTGAGGAGGGCCAGCGGGGTGCACTGCTTGACATGCATGGAAAGTCTGTTCCAGAGCATGAGCAGTCTCTGGGTTATAAGCCTGTCCCTCCAGCATGTTCTGTTGATTGTGGTAATGAGGTTGAGGTCTGTGGAGTGTGTGGGGTGGAGGGATTGGGATTTTTTTAGATGTAGCATTTCTAACAGAGCTGGGTCAGACAT
The DNA here is from genome assembly GCF_019279795.1 of Protopterus annectens. NCBI lineage: Eukaryota > Metazoa > Chordata > Ceratodontiformes > Protopteridae > Protopterus > Protopterus annectens. Next base: position 940,845,890 of record NC_056741.1, read on the forward strand.
GGCTTTGTAAGTCAAGCAGACATTGCTTCTTAGTAGATGATATCAGACAGAAAACAGCTGGAGTTTTTTGAGTCTGTCTGTATAGGACGTGTTTAAGGGCTAGGATACTTTTTGTGAGGTACTTTTGTGGCCTTTCCAGCTGTTGCATGTGACTAGTGAGGTGCATGCCAAATGGGGCATTATACTCGATAATTGGCCTAATGAGGGAAGTGTAGGGAGATGATGACCTCTTTCTTCCTGGATGCAAAACCCTTGGTAATGAGATGTGCCACATAGAAGGACTTTCTGAGCACAGTGGCAATGTGGTGGTTGAAGGAGAGGTTGCTGTTAACCTGTGTCCTCAGAACTCTTATATTACCTTCAATGTTCAGTGTGCTCCCATCGATGTGGTAATTAGTGGGAACTGAGTTTTTCCCAAAGGGGATGATGACACATTTTTTGGCATTAAGCTTAAGGCCATGGTTTTGACACCAGTCATTGGTCTCAGTGAGGCCTTTCTTTAGGATGGCTACATCACTTGGGGAGTTAATAATCGCTCCCAGCTTTCAGTCATTTGTGAACTTGGTCAGCCAGAGTCCCTCCATGTTGGCCTGGACTTCTGAGAAGTAGATGCCAAGTAGGAGAGGACCCAGGACTGATCCCTGTGGGACTCCACTTGTGACTGGTCAGCAGTCTGACTTGGAGTCCGCTACTTTCACACCCTGGATTCTATCTGTGCGCCAATTTGCAACCTACCTAGTGATATAAGAGTCGATGCCTAGTTTGGTGAGTTTATCAATAATTCCTGAGTGAGGAATGGTATCAAAGGCCTTGGCCAGATCAAGGCAGGCTGTATGAACTGCCTTGCCGTCATCCACAGCTCTGGTGACTGACTCAAAGAAGTCAACCAGGTTGAGCAGGCATGATCTACCTTTCACAAAACCAAACTGAGTGGGATCTAGAGTTTGGAGATTCCCTATATCCTTGTTAATTAAGTTCATGATGATGGGCTCCATAGCCTTACATATCAGACTCATCAGGCTATTGGGGCGATAATTCCCAGGGTCTGTACTCATTCCCCCTTTATGGAGAGGGATGACTGTAACAGTGCATCATTTGGTAGGGTCAAAGCCTGAGGTGTGGCTGTGATTGAACAGGGCACACAGATGTGGTGCCAGTTCACTTTGTAGTTCATGTAGAACATATCCAGGGATATTGTCGGGTCCCATGGAAGCTGTATTCTTGGCATTGGACAATGCAGCTTTACCTGTACTCCAGTTATTCTGGGTACCTGGCATTCCTCCGGTATTGTGATTGGTCCTTTGGAAGGGGGAATAGGGGTAAAGTTTGCACTGAATCTGTCGGCTAGTAGGTTGGCAATATCTGTTGGCTCAGTATAGGATGTAGCATTATGCAGTTGCTCAGAGCAAACCTGGGTATTGCCATGGAGATTCTTGATATAACTATAGAAGGCTTTGTGGTTGTTTTTAGTGTCTGTCAAAGAAAAGATCATTGATTTCAGCAATTGTCTATGTAGTTGGTGTCATTCTAGTAGGTCCAGTGTGTTTCCCCCTTGGACAAAATGATCAACATTCCTATTTCCTTTGTCAAGAATGGTCTACAACTCTCATACAAGGGCTTCTACAATCTAATGAACATCCCAGCCCAACTAACAATTCAAATAATAAGTTAGACAACATAAGGGTGACCCTTCTGAATGCCAGGAGTTTAAAGTAACAAACTGCCTAATCTGGAGACACTTCTGCATCTGGAATGTGTCCATGTTTGTTTAATGAGTGAGACATGGTTCAAATGTAATGAAATCACTGTTTCAGCGCTTGTTTCTGTGCCTATCATTGCTTCAAGATCCTGAGTAATGTTCGTGACAGTTTTCATCAGGGATTTATCCCTTACAAAGTGATACGCAATGACTCTACCAGTGAGCCCAGTAAACACCAGCTTACACTAGTAAGTCAGAGTTTCAGTTTATAGGTTGTTACTATCCCCATTCCATGGCCCTACAGGATCATGTATGTTCCTGACATTCCTAGAAAACATTTGAATTAAAGATGGATCACTAATGCTCATAGCATCCAACTACCCTTCCGTAGACGGGAGTACTTGTACTACTAATGGTTGCTGCATATGCACAGATCCTTTGTAGAATGGATGAATGAGAATTCCTTCGATCAAGTTGCCCATAACCCCGCCAGTGACAGTAACATCCTGGACCTGGTTCTCCCAAGCTTGGTTCCAGCTTGCTCCTTGCTCATTGTTGGTCCCACAGTTGTTAAGTCTCTTCACCAGCTGTTTACCTTTATGCTCATAACATCCTCTTCCCTGATTACTAACAGCAGCCTCTTAAGAGACTTCTCAAAAATTAGTCTTTGATAATTCTATGACAAAACTTAAACCTTTCCCCATGAAACCCCCAAAATGGAACAGATATGCAGCCACATATGCCATGGATCTTTATGCTCATTTAAATAAATGCAGAGATAGGGCTTTTCCAACCAGGACAAAATATAGAGAAAAAATTCAATAACCAACTTCCAAGGTGGTCAATATTTATAAATAAATATTGCAATATGAGAAGAAACTGTGTACACTGTCTTAAAATACCAGAAACCGTCATCACAATGAGAATACGAAGTCCCTCACCAAGAAACTGAAGGTGACTAAAAATATAGCCTGAGGATTGTTATTATAGTGGCAGCTCCTATTCAAACCCTAAGATCTCTCCACAGCCACCTGGCTTATTTTGCAGTAAATCCATTTCCATGACCTGATGCCCCTCAACTATTAGCTGCAGAAAAAAACAAGTTTTCCCAGTATGGCACTTCTCACCTCCCTACAGCAACACTTGATCCACTGAGTCTGTGGCACTGAAGTAAGTGTTTTAGTCCTGATAGTAAAATGTCTATTTCATTTCACTACAAACCCTCAGGAATGCCATAATTGAACTGAATGCCTCTACTGCACTCTCCACTGATTGGACATCTGCCAATGACACCCCCTAAAACAACCCTGTGGTGACTGCCACCATCAGCCAACCCTAGCTATGCTTCTTCCATCTCCAACATATTGGCTATCAAGTTTGCTGTAATTTTATCCCTAAAAGTATCATCCTCATCTTGAACATACCCGAGTCACTTCTCATGCTACTATCTCCAAGCACCATATCATTAGAATGCTCTCCAAAACCAACATACCTACTCAGTGGGTCCTAAAAACATAACTGGTTATATTTTAAGCAATGTCAAGCAAATCCTTGCTGAGTTTCTCTTCAGGTTTTTCAAACTAGGTCTTGCCATAGACTATGTTCCTAAACAATAGTGCATTGCAGTGGTGATAACCCTTCATAAGGGTGGCCACACCACTGAAGCAAGCAACTACCAACTCAGTATCTTTACTGGTCTTGTTTGCAAAACCATGGAATGCATCATCACTTACCTCATAAACTATATCATTAAAAATTTAATCAGTCCCAAACACCAACAGTTTGGATTTGTTAAGAGCAGATCATGCCTTATTAAAATTGTGAACTTCTTTGAAAAGATCACACAGCCTGTAGACAGTTGTCACACAATTCATGCTACCTACTTTGATCTAGCAAAAGTATATGATACCATAAAATGTGATAGGATTGTAACAATGCTAATAGCCTTAGGCATACATCTCTGTGTGATAAAATGAAGCACAAACTGGCTCAAAGGCAGAATGCATGTTGTCACGGTCAGTGATTCCTCATCACATAAGGAAACCAGTAGCATTCCCCGTGGATCTATATCGGGCCCCCTCCATTTTGGCATTTATTTATTTGATTTTAACATTTGCAACAAGGATTGCTGACTGACAATATTCACAGATGATTACAAGTTGAATCTAATTTTCAAATCAACAAATAATGCAATTTCCCTTAGAGTAGAACTATTATGCATTAATACCTCATTCAGTGAGAAATGGCTCAAATGAAACATTAAGAAATGCATTACAATCTGCTTCAGAATACAACACAGAAGAAAAAAGTTTCACCTTTAGCATCAATGGTACTTCACTTTCCACTGAGTCTGTCATCAGATACTTGGGCATCGCTGTAGAGGTCTACCCCGCCTTTGATTACCATAAAGGGACCATAGTTATGAACTACTTCTATATATCACAAATGATCTCCAGGAGAATCTCTTCCAAACCAAAAGTAATTGTTATATTGTATTCTGCCCTGGTTAGACCATTTATAAAATATAATCAGTCTTTGTAATGAATCTCACTAAACATATCAAAAACATGAAAGACTGCAGAGGCTTCTAACAAAATGAATCTCAGGCCTAAAAACTCTTAGCTATAGGCTGAATCACTGTCCCTGTACTCCATGTCATAAAGACTCTTGAGGGCAGACCTGAGCTTTGTTTTGTCCACCCTCGGAGATCCCATTATCCAAGACCTCCTTTTTCTTGATGTGTCATATAGTGTAGCCAACAAAAGAAGAAGAGATCTGCATCTATATCAGGGGATAATTAAAACTAGGAAGCAGAAATCCAAACTGAAGACAAACTGGCACAAAACCAACACAAAGGCAACAGAATGGATCCAACCGCACCTCTTTTGTAAACCAACACAAGGCAGTAGGAATGGATACATCTAAACACAGCTTTATTCCAAAAAGAAACTGGATTAGTGCTTTTGTTCTAATATTTTAAAACTTCATCAGTTCAATCTTGTTTAACCTTGCTTGTTCTCAAGTATACATTTTCAAAATGTAGCCTTTCTTCTTAACATCATCTAACTTCTGTTTGGAAACTGCAATCAATTGTGCCGAGAAAGGTGAGAAACTATTATTTATACATATTTCGCTTCAAAGTCAATGCATATTTACTGTTGTTGTGACAGAACTTCACTATTTCTTTGTAGCAGTTTAAATGCAGAACCATTGTAAATGAACCTTTGAATCAATGTTATCATAGTCTGAGTACTAAATAATATTATAAGAATTATGTTTCTCTCCACATACAATTCTGAAATAATAACATTCTCCTTAGTACCAGATTTTCTCTTGGGGTTACTATGCCTTCGGTTGATGGAAAAAAAACTTGCCCTCAGACAATTATGCCTAGCTTTTGTCCTGCCACTGAGCTATGCCCTTTCCTATCCTGCATATAGGTTCATAGGTTCATAGGTTCATAGATAGGTACTAGGCTATCTGCCTAAAGGCATTTATAAGCCTAGCCAGAATGTGTTGGCTTTCGCCAACCCCCTAGATTAGTTCCCTGTTCCTCTGTCCAGCAGAGCAACTGAAGTGATCCCCGGGGTAGACTTTCTGTTTCCCATCCACTCGCCAAGGTTTCTCTTGAAGAGTGTTAGCGAGGAGCTCTGCCTAATGTAGATTGGAATCTTCTTCCAAAGCATGGGAAGTCTCTGGGACAGGAATCTATCCCTCCAGCACATCCTATTTATTGTTGTGGTGAGGTTTAGATCCCTAGAGCATGTGGCTCGAGGGGATAAGCTTTTCTTTAGGTGGAGCATGTCCATCAGTTCTGGGTTGGACATGGCCTTGTATGTCAGGCAGAGATCACCTCTGAGTAGGCGGTATGCAACCAAGTACAGCTGGAGTTTCTTCAGTCGAGCTGCATAGGGCATCTGTTTGAGGCCAGTGATCCTCTTGGTGAGGTACTTCTGTGGTCTTTCCAGCTGTTGCAAGCATCTTGTAAGATACATCCAAAATGGGGCATTGTACTCTATGATGGGTCTGATGAGCGATGAGTAGAGGGACACAATGACCTCTTTTGATCTGGATGCAAACCCTTTTGTGATAAGGTGGACCAAGTAGAAGGATTTTCTAACCACTTTGGCAATGTGATTATCAAAGGAGAGATTACTATCTACTTGGGTCCCCAGATCCCTTATTATGTCTTCCGTATATAAGGGACTACCACCTATGTGGAAGTTTGTGGTTACTTTGTTTTTATAAAAAGGGGGTGACTATGCACTTTTTGGTGTTTAGCTTGAGGTCATGATTTTGACACCAGGTATCTGTCTCAGTGAGACCCTTTTGGAGGATGTCTGTGCCAGCCGGAGAGTCAATTATAGCCCCTAGTTTGTAATCGTCTATGAACTTGGTCAGCCACAGTCCTCCTGTGCTTGCCTGTACCTCTGAGAAGTATATGCCAAACAGGATGGGTCCTAGGACTGAACCCTGGGGAATGCCACTTGTAACCGGTTTAGAGTCAGACCTATCTCTCGCAACTCTTACCATGTGGGTTCTGTCCGTGAGCCAGTTGGCAACCCATCTTGTGACGTAAGAGTTTATGTTCAGGCTGGTGAGCTTGTCTATAATACCAGAATGGGGAATGGTGTTGAAGGCCTTTGTGAGGTCTAGGTAGGCTGTGTGTACAACATTTCCCTTGTCTATAGCCTTGGTAACTGTCTCAAAGAAGTCCACCAGGTTTAGGAGGCATGATCTGCCTTTAACAAAGCAGAACTGGGTAGGGTCCAGTGTTTGGAGGTTCCCAATGTCTCTGTTAATGAGCTCCATGATGATGCACTCCATAGTTTTGCAGACCAAGCTAGTCAGGCTTATAGGGCGATAGTTCCCAGGGTCTGTTGTGGCTTCACCTTTGTGGAGCGGAATAACTGTTGCTGTGTGTCACTCTATTGGTACATAACCTGTGGAGAGGCTGAGTTTGAACAGTGTGTTTAGGTGAGGGGTTAGTTCGTCTTTGAGCTCATGTAAGACACAGCCTGGGACAACGTCCAACCCCATTGATGCTGTGTTTTTGGCTTTGGAGAGGGCTAATTTAACCTGAGTGTCTGTGATTTTAGGGGCTCTACATTCTTCTGGTATGGTTATGGGTCCTTTTGGGGGTGAGAGGGGGTGAAGTTTGTGCTGAACCTGTCTGCCAGGATGTTGGCAATATTGGTCGGTTCAGTGTATTTTGTACCATTCTGCACCAACTCCGATGCAATCTGAGCATTGCCACTTAGATTCTTGACATAGCTAAAGAATGCCTTGTGGTTATCTTTGGAGTTCTTGGCAATTTTTCTTTCGAAACTCACCTTGGATGATTTTATGAGGGATCTTAGTTTCTTGCTGATACTGATCAGGGATGTCTTCCCTTCTTGGGATTTTACTCTTTTCTGTACTAGTTTCCTCCTTCTATTGTATAGCTTGTTTATAGCAGGAGTCCACCAGACTGGTTTCCTTTTCTTGGAGGACTGAGTCTTGGTTTTGCTTGGGATAGCATGGTCCATGCATTCTTGTAGGTGCATGTAGAATGCATTAGTAAAGGATTATGCAGCTTGAACAAAGTTATCCTTTAGCATGGGGGCTTTGAAACTTTCCACCTCGGTCTTAAGTAACGTGAGGTTTGCTTTTGAAAAGTTTTTCATGATGGTTTCCTTGTCCAGTGGTGGGGGCAGAATGGGGATATCCAAAGTGATTTGCTTATGGTCAGATCTAACCAGCAAGGGGTTGAACTCCGGTGTGGAGTACTGGTCGCCCATGTTGGTGATGACCAGGTCCAATAGTCACCTCTGGTAGGAGTGTTGACCAATTGATCCAGGGCATTTGAGTTTATAAATTTTAGGAAAAGTTGGGCAAGGGATTTAGTTCTTGAGTAGTTCTCCCAGCTAATGTTTGGTAATTGAAATCACCCGATATTAGGGTGTTTGGTAGGACCTTTATATTTCCCAGTGTTTCCAGAAATGTGGAATGGGGATCCTGGGACATGGTAGGTGATCTGTAGCAAGCTACAATTTGAATTGCAGTTTTGCCCATTGTTAGTTGCACGTGGATGATCTCTGAAGCATCGTGCTGTGCCACTAGCCTGGAGGTGTTGGTATCCTTGATGAATATGGATACGCCCCCACCTTTTGTATTTCCGTCTGGGTTCTGTGGCCGAAGTATATGGTATGAGTTGTAGCCTGGTAGTGCTGGGGTGCTCTCTGGTGCCTTAAACCAGGTTTCTATTGCTGCACATATATCGACTTTCTCCATACTGAGGAGTGCCTCGAGTGCGTGCATTTTGAGGTTTAGACTTCTGGCATTGAGTAGCATCACCCTCAGTTTTTGGTTACTTGTGCTACTTATGGCAGTGGGTTTGTCTTTTGAGCCTTTCTTAAAAAAAGCACTATGGGGGTGGCAAGAGCCTTGGCCAGTATTCGAAAGCCTAAGGGTGACAGGTGCAAGCCATCTCTAGCAAAGCAGCGTGGCTTGTAGTGCATGTCATCCTAGGTGGACAGACACTGGATCCCCTTTGAATGACACCACAAACTTAGCCAATTGTTGAAATTGATAATTTTTTTTTTATACCATGGTATCATTCTTGGTGAGGGCAGGATGCAACTCAGGGTCAGGGTCATACCGGCCTGGGTTACAAGATCAGAGATCTCTTCCATGTCTCTTTTCATGTAGTCCAGGGAGGTATGGCTTAGGTCATTCACACCAACATGGACAATGACAGAGTCATATTTGTACTTGTTCTGGAGTGACCTGAGTGCTTGTGTTATGTGGTATATCCTGGCACCCGACAGGCAGCTAACAGTAACTTTCTCCTTATTCAGCCTAGTGAGTGGGACGTCAGTGTGCCTGACTATAGAGTCACCTATTACTAGTATGTTGGGTATGTTATTTTGCCTTAAGGGCTGTGATTGCATGACACACTGGTTTTGTGAAGTATGTGTTTCATGATTTGTGTCGGGGGGGTGGAGGTTGCTTGGATGTCTGCTTTGGAGGTCTCTGTTGCTTTTGCAGATTTTTATTTAGAGCCTCTGAGTATGTTTTAGTGTATTTATGTGTGTTTTTTGCCGGTGCTGGTTTAATGGGTCTATGTGTGACTAGTGGTGTGATGCAAGTATTTCCATTCTCCTCTTAACTGTCTGATCCAGTCTGGGGTTGAGAGAGCTTAGCCTCCCGTTTGACTGTATAATTGCATCTTTCACATGTATTAGTGTTTGGAGGTAGGAGGAGAGGGTTGTCTGTGTACATGAGGCAGTTGTAACATTGCCTCAAAATGCCCAGATTCACCAGTTGGACTGGAGAGTACATCTGAAACTGCCCTTTGGACATGCCTGGATAGGTACAGTGAACTGAATTACTGAATGGCTGGTAAGGTCGAATAGAGAGCCTTGTCCTTCCGTACAGTATATGAGGGTCTTGTGCTAGGGTTTATAAGTGCTTGCTATGAGTTCTGAGCAAGTGCTGGGCTGAAAAATGAGTGGCTTGAGTGCTTAAGTTTAAAGTTTGTCTGGTTTCAAGGGAAAAATTGAAGAGAACAGTTTGTGGAGCCGGGAATAGTTATACCCTAGCTAACCAGCGCTGCCTGGTATGCAAAACCGAGCTAATGCAGTATTTATAGCAGGGAAATGAAAGAAATAGAAATTAGCCCAAAATGGCCAATAAACTACTAATTTCTGAACTGAAACCACTCCTCCAGGGCACACTCCTGCTGCTAGGATGCAGGGGAACCTTCTCCAAAAAAAAAAAAGATGGCCTGGATCAGTGTTCAAGTTATACAAACAAAGCTAGATTCAGCAGGCCTGAATCTGGTCTATGCTACAGCAACAAGGCGCACCAATTTCAGAAAGAAACAGTTCAAATAAGCAGGCACAGTAAGCCTGTGACCAGAAATTGCCAGCTCAGATGGGCAGAATCCAGCCTCCCACTAGAGTGCAGACCACACCTTTTTAATGTAAAACAACTGTCCCAAAGCCAGTGCTTAAACCAGAACTAATACACTTTAGAATAGCAGACACTAAGCCTTCAATCAGCAACTCCCAACTCAGAAGGATGTAAGCTACCTGTCCTGCCACAACAGTGCATACCACACACCTTCCTAATGTGAAACAACTGGCCTGAGGCCCAAGTGCATAATCCAAAGGTTTAGAATAACAGTTACAATTTCATCGGCTACTAATAAGCAGTAATAAATGCAGCAGAATAAATGCTATTAAGTATTGTTAAGAACATGCAGCAAGAGCAAAATAAGTAATAAGGTAGGAAGAAACACAAACACAGTAAAAGCAGATGAATAAAGTGCAGATTTTTTTTTCTTCTCTCTATATTAGGTAAAATGAGCTAAAGACACCAGACTGGGAGTAGTATCACATATCAAATATACAGTTGGGGCAGGCAATTGCAAAGCCACCAAGTATAAAAAGAAAAGACCAATATATAATAGCACTTTCAACTCAGAAAAATAGCACTTTCAACACAGATCAGAAGCCAGCAAATATTATATATCTGAATCAAGTAAAATCAATTATTAACAATCACAGTGATCTGTTTCACCTAGAAGGCTCATAACCTCCACCCCCAAGTTTCAATTTTTAACTTCATAGTATATGTTTGATTGTACATCATCAGAAGAAGCTGGAAATCAGTTATGATACATACTGAGGTCAATTTATTTCATTTTCATAGCTCCTTATTGCTTGTAAATATTTGTTCTTTGATTGTTCACAATCCATTTGAGATATTCCTATCCCCTTGCATCTTGCCTTTGTATCCCTGCTTGTCAATCTAAGCATCTTTGGAAATATTCTCGATGCAGTAGTGATCTCAGGAAGATTTGTAAAAGCATCTGGTACATGAATACTTGCAGATCCAGACTAGTTATTAAATAAAATATGCTTTGTGGCTCCTGAGCCAACCTGCTTTTCCATAAGCTTATATGCAATCTAGAGAGATGGCTATGACTGGGGAAGTTTATTGAAAATTATTGATCCAGACATATTCTGTCAAATTATCTGCAATATCATTGAAAGTATAGCAACTGTGTTCCAATCTGACTGAAGTTCTACTTTTGCAGATTTTTCTGGTAATGCCAGTTTGCCTTTTACAGTTCTTGAATATTCCAGTGATGTGTCTAAGTTTGTCTTTCCATTTCCTAGTAGTACAGCAAAACAAACAAAATTCAGTCAACTACGCATAATACATAATCGGTTCCTATTACATTATGCCTCACCTTTCGCTCTCAGCAGCCTATGACCAGTGTGTGTTATATCCTTTTAACTTAATTTCTAGTAAAAAGGGGTGACAAAGATAAATAAGAAGGTTGATACTATAACCTTTAGAAATAGTGTATTTTAAGGCTAAAATATTTCCTACCCCATCCATTGTGCATCAGTTAAGAATGATTCAAAAAATATCAGAAGTGAAATCACTACTGGAGGCATTAAGGAATACATTTAAGGATGTCTTAGATGGATCATGGACAGTAAGAAAAATAGCCTTGCAAACTATGACTATATTAGGGGTCTTCTTGTAGTATAAACATCCTACAAAGTCAGGGTTTAAGGGAGAGCATGATAAATTTAGAATCCCACAAGATGGCAGCAGTTGTTTGAAGAGCAGGCTGTAGCCACCATTTTGTAGCACAACTTACAGCTACCAGGAAAGTACAGTGTCATGTATACTTTCAAAACCAGATTAATGTGTTGGATGCAAGTGACCCTTCCCAGACATGCCACTGTGGCACATAGTGCTAGGATAAGGTGACTCAATTGTTATTCAGCAGTTAGATCAAGCCAGGGAAAGACATACAAGCTGTGTCATAGTACAAGGAACGTGTCAGTCAGAAAGGCTTAGGAATGCAGCTCTTCTTGAATGAAGGAATTCTAGGACACCAAATCAAATAGATGTTTGCTAAATGCATCTCATTGTTGGCCTTTCCTTTTTTATGTGTGGTAATCAATTAGATAATGGACAATTTTTTTAGCAAGAGTTGTCCAAATTAGTTTCATTTTTATGACATTTTGAGTTTAATGCCATGCTTTTTAGTATTGTTTTGACATATTGGCAGAGGTAATACATCAGATTAGAAAGCCGTAGACAGTATTTCTTTTCTGGTGTGTTTAAAAGTTCAAGTTCAAGTTTATTACAGCATTTATTTTTTAAGCAATTTCCAGGCTGTCACTCAGGCAGTACAATATGATTGACATCCAAACAACAACAGTAAAATATGTAATAATTTGCAACACTTATTCTCACTTTTGCCAATAGACATGTTTAGAATAATGGCAACAATGGTTAAACTGTGACTGATAATATAACAATGTTACTGAGTAAAAAAAAAGTAACACATAAATTGCTGTTGACATTCAAACAGCAATAAAACAACGGAGAGCATTTTTGCACAAATCTTACACCTCCACAATAACAGACCGATGAATTTTGGCAGACAAGACACCATTTGCAGTCTAAAATAAATTGTAAGCATTTACAGTATCAAACAGGATGTCAGAAACATACTCGCTACTTCCACCTCATATAGTATTGACCAGACACACAGTCCCACACATGCCAAGGAACTTGAATGTAATCTTTCTAAACCTAAAAGCCTTCCAGATTTTACACTACAATAAATATCTTCAGCAACCTCAAAAGAACCCTACCAAATAGGACCCTAGGGGACACATGCATCATGCCATAATTAAGTTTTACAAAATCACTTTTGTTTCAGTCTTTGATGGTTGCTGTTCTGAGAGCCTACAGTGTACACAGAATTACCTCCTCATATGGAGTTGCCTGTGCTGATAACATATTTAAGCGTGCTTGGAATTTAGTCTCTTCTTACATGTCTTGATATTTTATAGTGCTATGCCTCTGAGTATGCAAAATACTATAGTCACTGGGCGTAGCAATTTTAGTAATCAATGCTGCTTTTGTCCTTTGGTGTTAAACTATATGATCTACTTTTCTTTCTTCTGCTTTCTTAACGGTTGGTACTGGATGATCCCACATGATCTTTACTTCACGTTCAGTAGCCCTTTCCAATTCAGATTTCCAGTGTCCTTCAATGACCTTTATGTTATAGTGTTTACATCTTTCAGCTACCTTTATGCTATAATGTTTACACAGTAACTTTCATTTTACAAACCATGTCCTTCTTTGCTGTCATATTTCATCATAGCAGTTGGTGAAAGAGCATCCAACAGGGAATAACTGCCTTAAAGACATTTCCTTATATGTAGAGAACAGCTACAGTCAAGGTGAATTTTACTATCCTTACTGCATTCTAAGAAAAGTTACATGGCTGTTTCAGATACCTGATGATTCTGGACTTGATAGGGAGAAGGAAAGTAACTACTGAGTAACTCTAGATGCCTGCAGTTTGTTCTCTTAATATATATCACATATGTGGTCTAAAGTTAACTTCTTAGTTATTAGGTGAGGGTGTCCTCAATTTTTTTTTCATACAGTCATTTTATATTATTGTCTGAAAAATAATGTATTTAGATTCAATGGTAAATATTAGTACCAAAAAAAAAACAAAAAAAAAAAAAACGAGAGACAGAAGCGGCCATGGAATCAGTATTTACTTCAACGAATACTAACATTGTCATGTCTATTTTTGACAAAATGAATAAAAAATGTACTTTATTGTATGATCTCCTATTCATGCAATGCTATGTTGCACATCTACTATTCATCTTTAAGGGTGGTGGGGTGGAATAGAATATTTCCTAGAGTTGTTGAAAGCATTAGCGTAAATATATAAACCAGTTCTGAGTGAAAAAAAAGTACTTTATTACCTCAGAGCTATCAGGTCACCACTGAAAAGAATTAATTTGTGCAGTGGACTTGCCAAGTCACACATAGGTAAAATAAATAAAACAATATTAAATATAAGCATTTTATCAGTTTATTGGTTCTTTATGCAACTGAGTATCATAATTGAGGTGTAAATGTATTCATAGTTGTGTGTTACATGCTCCCTCATTATAATAAGGAGGTTAAGTTAATTTGCCCTCAAGAGCAAAAAAGCTAGATTTATTTTTCAGATTAAACAACTTTATAAGTTTCTCGTCTGAATTCAGATTTATGGTAACAGATTTTGATGTACTTAAGTTCATAGGTTGATAGTTCCATGAGCAATTACTAGGCAATTAGTCTAAAGAACATCACAAGCTGAGCCAAAAAAACATATTCAAAATTTCCTTCCAGCTTCAAAAACGACAACACAAGATTATCTGTAGGAGAAATTGAGGCTGCCCACCAGATTGTTGAGGTTCAGCTTGAACGTGGTAAGAGTGCTAATCTGGCTGATATGTGGATGTTTATTCCAGAGGTGGTGTGTATGATAGCATATGAATCTATTGATGAAGGATGTTTTATTTATGTGATGATGAAGGTTTAATTCCCTCCTGTGAAGTAATTCAGAGCTATGGAGAGTACGCTCTTTTTCTGGCTCTATAGGCTAGAAACAGCTTGCCTTGAAAAAGACTGTAGGAGAAGAAAAACATATTGTGAGCTGTCAGTCTGTCTGAATAATGTAGAGTCTTGAGCACATTCATCTTTTTAATTAGGAATTTCTGTGGTGCACAAGTTCGACATTATATTTAGGCAAACACATGCCAAAATGTGGATTATGTTCAATAATGGACCTGATGACAGGTGAGTAAATAGGGGGGGGGGGGGTAAGACTTCTTGGATGTAAAATGAGTACTGCTGGAAATTAAATGTGTCATGTATAAGATTTCTAGACTTAAACAGAGACATGGTGGTAAAAATATAAGGAAATATGAATGAGAATCACAAGGTATCTTATAACAGTGTCTGATTGGAGAGTTCTTTTGTCTACATGGTATGATGTGGGAATGCTTTATTTAGCAAAAAGAGATCTACCACATTTTTGACATTTAATTTGAGGTTACTGTCCCTCCTAAAATAATCAAATCCATGAATGAGCAATTGTAAGTCAGAAGTGGGTTATATAACAACTTCCAATTTATAGTCATCTTCATACTTAGATAACTACAGATCATGAAGTTGTCACGAAGATCTGAGAAGTAAATGTCAGCTAGGAGACAGCCCAGTACTGGGCGCCTGTGACTTTAACCACATGGGTAGCCAAAGAATCAGATAGCTCTCCACATGCCACTTACAGATTTTTATTCCGATTTGAAAGTCTATCCATAATAACTGCATTGAGAATAGGGGCAAAGGTTTTTGTCAGGGCCACACATGCTGTTTGTACTGTGTAAGTTTTATCCACTGCTTTGATGATTTTCTCAAGGATATTAACCAAGTTATGGAGCCAGGGTCCACCTTTGACAAAGCCAAGTTAATAAGGATCCAGGGTTAAGGCATTTTCAATGTCCAAATTATTGATGATAATACATTCCATAGCTTTAAATGTCATGCTAGTGAGATTGATCGGTTTATAGGTATCAGAGTCTGTTGTTGAGCCTCACTGGTGTAATGGGATTATAATGGCTGTTGTCTATGCTTCAGGAATGTAACAAGTTAAGGGTCCTATATTAAAAATAATAAATAAGGTTTCAGATCGGCCATATTTGGTACTGATAATCAGACAACCTGGTATGTTATCGGGGCTCACATATGAGGAGTTTGTGAGTACTTGTTCCACAGTAATTATAAGAGGTGGTTGTGACAGTGGAGCCTATGTAATACCTATGTCTGTGGACAGAGTAACATTTGAATACAGATTGTTAGCTAGAGAGGTATCTATTTCCTTTTGTTCCGAATGGGCAGTGTTATTGTGGTGGTTAGTTCATAATTCACTAACAGCTAAAAACAGATTTGTAGGTTATAGTTGCTTTTAGATGCTATTTTGTTGATTTATCTCTGAGTTTTGCAATAGTTCCCTAAGTGCTCTGCTAGTTTGCTTAACCTTGTCCTTCAGGTACACAGATTAATTGCCTAATTAATTTTATGAGATTTTTGCTTATATTTTGGGACATTTACTTTGCAAAGTCTTTATTTTTAAATGAATTTCCCAAATTGGTTGATCAGTATTTTTCATTGAACAAAGTTATTTTAATCCAAAACCCAGTAAAAATGTAACTGATATAGCAAATTATAAATGTATTTTATTGCTGAATACTGACTACAAGATTTATAGTAAATATATTGAACCAATATATTTTAAAATATGTTGAGGTGTTAATTTAACCATTTCAGTTTGTGTTTATGCCTGGTAGATGGATAACAATTCCAATTTAATTATTTCAAGTTTTAATTTTATTTTATAAAAATAACAGAAACTGGCTAAAAGAGCTTATGTAAGAGTTGTTGTTGATTCTTCCATTGTGTGTATTCATTGCAAAGCTGTTACTTCCTGCTGAGGTCTTTGCAGAACATTGTAATGTGTAAGCTGACTGCACTAGCATAGTTAAGACAGGGCAAGGGAGGCAGCTGCCCCATGCACAAAGTGCTGGGGGGGGGGCACGATCAGCCGATATAGTTCTCTTCTTACTGTGATACCAGATTTTAAAATTTTTGCATTTGCGGCCAGACCTGAGTGCTGTACTGATTTGTGAGTGGTCTAAACTGCAGCAACTACTTGCTATAGTTTAAAAGTAAAACAAAAAACAAGCAAACAAAAAAAATGAAAATCTATTTTTTTAAATAAATCTGAGCTCTGCAGCTTCTGTGCAGGCAAGATATAAACTTTAGCAAATGTTTGCTGCAGTTTAAAAGACATTTTTTTAACTAAAATATGAGTGCTGCAGTACTCCATAGAAGCGGGATTCATACTGAGGGGTAGGTAGATTGCAGGTTTTTGATACTGGCACAGGCTGCTAGTTGAGTCAGCTATGTTGTGAAATGACTGTACAGGTTTTTGGGATTTTTTTCCCCTTTTCACTACTGTGATGTTACTGTGGAGATGGTATATATAATTTCAGGGGATGTGGGAAGCCTTGCCAGCCCTCATGGAGGTGAAGTGTAGGGTGCATGCCACACTGAAAAAAAAGATATTTTTTGTATTTTTATAGGATTGATTTCATATAAATCTAAGATGAAAGTGGTGTCCATTAATAAGGATACAGAAATTTCAGGTGACTCTAAGGAAGGGAAAATTATAATTTTAGGCTGGATGTTTATATCTCACTGTGACTATATTACTTTAACGATAATGAAAGAGACATATAATCAAATGGAATGCACTTTAAGTTTGTTGCCCTCTCTGAATATCTCTTTTGCTAGAAGGATAAATTTTGGTACTTACATATTATCGCAACCAGATTTTGAACCGAAAGAGCGTCTGTTTTCTGATCATGTCTGGTTGCGAAAAATGCTGGCCTTAGATGATTTTATGAGAGATCATAGTTTCTTGCTAGTACTGATCAGAGATGCCTTCCCTTTTTGGGATTTTGCTCTATCATGTAGTAGCATCCTCCTTCTGTTGTATAGCTTATTTATGGCTGGGGTCCAGCAGACAGGTCTCCTGCCTTTGGAGGAGTGAGTCTTGGTTTTATTTGGGATAGCACAATCCATGCATTCCTGTAGGTGTCCATAGAATGCATTTATAAAGGATTCTGCAGTTTGGGCCATATTTTCCACCGGCCTGGGGGCTTTGAAGGATTCCACCTCGGTTTTGAGAAGTGTGAAGTTTGCTTTTGAGAAGTTCTACACCGTGGATTCCTTGGCTGGGGGTGGGGACAGGATATGGATGTCCAGTGAGATTAATTTATGGTCAGATTTTACCAATGAGGGATATACCTCTGGTATGGAACATAGAGTCCCCGTGTTGGTGATGATCAGGTCCAATATATTTTCCCCTCTTGTGGGAGTGGTGACCAGTTGTTCCATAGCATTTGAGTTTATAAATTCTAGGAAATGTTGGGCGAGGATGTTGGGGCTTGAGTAGTGCTCCCAGTCTATGTTTGGGTAGTTGAAGTCACCCAATATGATGGTGTTTGGAGAGACCTTCATATTCTCCAGTGTTCTCAGGAAAGCTGAGTGGGGTTCCTGAGTTTGGGAGGGTGGTCTGTAGCACGCTACAAACTGAAAGGCAGCTTTGCCCACTGTCAGTTGCACATGGATGGTCTCTGATGCTTCCTGCAGTGCCACTAACCTGGAGGTGTGGGTACCTTTGATGAATATGGATACTCCCCCTCCTTTTGTGGTTCGGTCTGAGTTTTGGGGCCGAAAAGCATGGTATGAGGTATAACCTGGTAGTGCTGGGGTGCTCTTGGGAGCCTTGAACCAGGTTTCTGTTACTGCACAGATATCGATATTCTCCATACTGAGGAGAGCCTCAGTATGTCTGATTGAAGACTGCTAGAACAGGGCTGAGGTTTGAGCTTTTTAACTGGTTAATTGGGTAAAGTGTTGTTTTGACTGTATCTGCTTATTTTTTTCTGAAAAAAAATATGCATATATATATATATATATATATATATATATATATATATATATACTTGTTTCCCACCTTTCTGAACTAGTATAGTCCAGTTTTCAGGTCACTGCTGAATCCAGGGCTGTGTTACAAGTTTCTGTGTTGCCCATACCTTACTTGGATAGAAGGAAGTTTCTCTGTTCACCTGTGAGAGAGAGGAGCTTTGAGCAGCCTATCTGTCCCTGGAGTAGTGGTTTCAGCCCAGAAGTTAGTAGTTTAGTGGCCATTTTGGGCTAATTTCGATCTTTTTCACTTTCCTGCTATAAAAAACTGCATTTGCACAGTTTTTGCGCTTGTATTCCACTCAGCAAGAGCCTTCCAGGTGTTCTGCAGAGTCTACAGCAGCAGAGAGACAAAAGAGAGTTTGGAGTGATTAAGTATCATTTTTCTGCTTTTCTTGCTGTCTTAACTAATTCTGCCTAAAACACCAGTTTTTTTAGCGTTTCTGTGATTTAAAAAGTTTGTTATTGCTACATATTGTACTTATTTGCTCCCTGCACTTGAATTAAGTCATTTTTGTGCTTAAATAATCTGTTTAACTGTTGTAGGCTACACACTAAAGTGCGATAGCCTTTTCTGTGCATTTAAAGTGTTGTTTTGATTGTATCTGCTCTATTTTCTGAAAATAAAACTATAAATATATATATATATATATATATATATATATATATATATATATATTTATATAGATATAGCTATATATATATATATATATATATATACTTGTTTCCCACCTTTCTGAACTAGTATAGTCCAGTTTTCAGGTCATTGCTGAATCCAGGGCTGTGTTACAAGTTTCTGTGTTGCCCATACCTTACTTGTTTAGAAGGAAGTTTCTCTGTTAACCTGTGAAAGAGGGGAGCTTTGAGCAGCCTGTCTATCCCTGGAGGAGTGGTTTCAGCCCAGAAGTTAGTAGTTTATCGGCCATTTTGGGCTAATTTCTATCTCTTTCACTTCCCTGCTATAAAATCCGCATTTGTGCGGTTTTGCGCACCGGGCAGCACCATTTAGCTAGAGTTAAACTATTCTCGGCTCCACAAAGTGTACTCTTCAAGTTTTCCCTTGGAACTAGACAAATCTTCAACTTTAGCACTCAAACCATTCATTTCACAGTCAAGCACTTGCTTAAAACTCATAGCAAGCACTAACTAACCCTAGCACTAGACCACCCTCTATACTGTCCAGAAGGACAAGGCTCTCTATCTGTCCCGACCAGCCAATCAGAAAAACAGCTTACGCTACTTATTCAGGCATGTCCAAAGGGCAGTTTCCAGTGTACTCTCCAGTCCAACTAGTGAATCTGGGCATTTTGAGGCAATGTTACAACTATCTCATGTACGCAGACAACCCTCTCCTTCTACCACCAAACACTAATATTTGCGAGAGATACAATTATACAGCCAAACTGGAGGCAAAGCTCTTTCAACCCAAGACTGGAACTGACAGTCAAGAGGAGAAGGGTAATACTTGCAACACACCACCAGACTCACATAGACCTAATAAACCAACACTGGTAAATAACACACATGAATACATGAAAAGATACTCGGAGGCTCTAAATAAAAATCTGCAAAAGCAACAGAGACCTCCAAAGCAGACATCCAAGCAACTTCCACTCCCTATCACCAACCATGAAACACATACTTCACATAATCAGTGTGCCACACAATCACAGCCCTTAACGCAAAATAACATACCCAACACACTAGTAATAGGTGACTCTATAGTCAGGCACACTGATGTCCCACTTACTAGGCCGGACAAGGAGAAGGTTACAGTTAGCTGCCTGTCGGGTGCCAGGATCCGTCACAGAACACAAGCACTCAGGTCACTCCAGAACAAGTACAAATATGACTCTGTCATTGTCCATGTTGGTGTGAATGACCTCAGATGTACCTCTCTGGACTACATGAAAAGAGACACGAAAGAGCTCTCTGATCATGTAGCCCAGGCCTGTATGACCCTGACCCTGTGTAGCATCCTGCCCTCACCAAGAATGATGCCACAGTATAAAGAAAAAATGATCAATTTCAACAACTGGCTAAGTTTCTGGTGTTATTCAAAGGGGATCCAGTATTTGTCCACCTGGGATGACATGCTCGACAAGCCATGTTGCTTCACAAGAGATGGCTTGCACCTGTCACCCTTAGGCTTTTGAATACTATCCGAGGCTCTTGCTGCCCCCATAGTGCCTTTTTAGGCAAGGCTCAAAAGACAATCCCACCGCCATAAATTCACAAGTAACCAAAAACTGAGGGTAGTGCTACTCAACGCCAGAAGTCTAAACTTCAAAATGCACGCACTCGAGGCACTAATCAGTATGGAGAACATCAATATCATTGCAGTAACAGAAACCTGGTTTAAGGCTTCTAAGAGCATCCCAGCACTACTAGGCTATAACTCATACCATACTGTTCGGCCACAGAACCTGGACCGAAACACAAAAGGCGGGGATGTATCCATATTCATCAAGGATACCCACACCATCAGGTTAGTGGCACAGTACAATGCATCAGAGATCATCCATGTGCAACTAACAATGGGCAAAACTGCAGTCCAAATTGTAGCTTGCTACAGATCATCCACCATGGCCCAGGACCACCATTCTGCATTTCTGGAGACACTGGGAAATATGAAGGTCCTACCAAACACCCTAATACTGGGTGATTTCTATTACCCAAACATAAATTGGGAAAACTACCCAAGTACTAACTCCCTTGCCCAACGCTTCCTAGAATTTATAAACTTGAACACCCTGGATCAACTGGATAACACCCCCACTAGAGGGAACAACATATTGGACCTGGTCATCACCAACATTGGCAACTGGTGTTCCACACCAGAGGTCAACCCCTCACCAGTTAGATCAGACCATAGACTAATCACTCTGGATATCCACATTCTGCACCCACCCCCAATCATAGAAACCACCATGAAAAACTTTTCAAAAGCAAACTTCACTTTACTTAAGACTGAGGTGGAAAGGTTCACAGCCCCCATGCTAAAGGACAATGCTGTCCAAGCTGCTGAAACCTTTACAAAGGCACTCTATGAGCATCTGCAGTAATGCATGGATTGTGCTATCCCAAGTAGAACCAAGACTTACTCCTCCAAGAAAAGGAAACCAGTCTGGTGGCCCCTTGCCATAAACAAGCTATACAACAGAAGGAGGAAACTAGTACAGAAAAGAGTAAAATCCCAAGAAGGAAAGACATCCCTGATCAGTATCAGCAAGAAACTACGATCCCTCATTAAATCATCCAAGGCTAGTTTCGAAAGGAAAATTGCCAATGACTCCAAAGATAACCAAAAAGTGTTCTTTAGCTATGTCAAGAACTTAAGTGGAAACTCTCAGATCTGCTCTGAGTTAGTGCAGAATGGCACAAAATACACTGAACCGACTGATATTGCCAACATTCTGGCAAAAAGTTTGGTGCAATCTTCACCCCCTAAATGGACCATAGCCATACCAGAAGAATGTAGGGCCCCATCAATCACCAACAAACAGGTTAAAACAGCCCTATCCAAAGCCAAAAACACAGCATCAGTGGGTCCGGACAGTGCCCCAGGCTGTGTCTTACAAGAGATCCAAAATGAACTAACCACTCACCTAAACACACTGTTCAAACTCAGCTTCTCTACAGGCTACATAACCCACAGAGTGGTGCACAGCAACAGTTATCCTGCTCCACAAAGGTGGAGCCACAATGGACCCTGGGAACTATCGCCCTATAAGCCTGACTAGCCTGGTCTGCAAGGCTATGTAATGCACCATCATGGAACTCATTAATAGAAACATTGGGAACCTCCAAACCTTGGACCCTACCCAGTTTGGCTTTGTTAAGGACAGATCATGCCTCCTACACCTGGTGGACTTCTTTGAGACAGTTACCAAGGCATTAGACGAGGGAATGGAGGTCCACACAGCCTACCTAGATCTCGCAAAGGCTTTCAACACCATTCTCCATTCTAGTATTATAGACAAGCTCACCAGCTTGAACATAAACCCCTATGTCACGAGATGGGTTGCCAACTGGCTCATGGACAGAACCCACATGGTGACAGTTGCAGGCTCTACGTCCGACTCTAAACCGGTTACAAGTGGCGTCCCCCAGGGCTCAGTCCTAGGACCCCTTCTGTTCAGTATAAACTTCTCAGAGGTATAGGCAAGCATAGGAGGACTATGGCTGACCAAGTTCGCAGATGACCGCAAACTAGGGGCCATAACTGATTCTCTGGCTGATACAGACACCCTCCAGATGAGTCTCACTGAAACGGATACCTGGTGTCAAAATCATGGCCTCAAGCTAAATGCCAAAAAGTGCATAATCATCCCCTTTGGAAAAAACAAAGTACCTGTGAACTACCACATAGGTGGTAGTCCCCTAAATACAAAAAATGTAATAACGGATCTGGGGACCCAAGTAGATAGTAATCTCTCCTTTGATAATCATATTGCCAAGGTGGTTAGAAAATCCTTCTATGTGGCCCACCTAATCACAAAAGGGTTCGCATCTAGAACAAAAGAGGTTATTGTGTCTCTCTATTCACCACTCATTAGACCCATCATAGAATACAATGCCCCATTTGGTATGTACCTTACAAGACACCTGCAACAGCTGGAAAGACCACAAAAGTACCTCACCAAGAGGATTACTGGCCTCAAACAGATGCCCTATGCAGCCCGACTCAAGAAACTCCAGCTGTACTCGGTTGCATACCACTTACTCAGAGGTGATCTCTGCCTGACATACAAGGCCATGTCCAACCCAGAATTGATGGACATGCTCCACCTAAAAAAAATAACAAATCCTGGAGAGTCACACACTCTAGAGATACAAACCTCATCACAACAATAAATAGGACATGCTGCAGGGATAGATTCCTGTCCCAGAGACTCCCCATGCTTTGGAAAAGGATTCCAATATACTTCCAGCAGAGCCCCTCACTAACACTCTTCAAGGGAAACCTTGACGGGTGGATGGGAAACAGAAAATTTACCCTGGGATCACTGCAGTGGCTCTGCTGGACAGTGGTGCAGGGAACTAATGGCTCTGCTGGACAGAGGCACAGGGAACTAAGCTAAGGGGGGGTGGCAAAAGCCAACACATTCTGGCTAGGCTTATAAATGCCCTTGGGAAAATAGCCTAGTACTTACCTATGAACCTATGAAACTAAGACCTGAAGGAGTTATTAAGTAAATGTAATCTGGAATTATCTCAGGCACTGCATTCTTCAGATTTGTTTCTTTTATGGAAACAATATAAAGTGTTAATAAGGTGATACATGAACAGGGTTATTCAACAAAGGATCCTACTGAGGGCCTATTTAACACCCCAACCCCATGCTGATTTTATTCCAGCAAAGCATATTAACATGGTATGGTAAACTGACTCTTGGAATCATATCTGCTGAGATTGTACATATATTTCAGCATGGTATAATAATATATGTGCCTTTGTTATCTCAGTGTCTGAGAAAAACATTGTTTGCATTTATAGCATATAGATTTTAGGCAACAGAGGAATTTTGCCAATTTCTGCTTTTAAACTGATATTATAAAAGAAACATATGCTGGATCAAGTAGTTCTTAGCAAATGCTGATATCCCGCTGGCAGGTTGGTTAAAATACTTTTCTTTTATCGATGTGAAATTCTGTAAGATGAAAAAACAAAAACAATATTTCTTTGCATTCCCAGAGAAGGTAGAAAGTCTACTCAATCAATTTTGGACTATGTGATATTATATGATGGAACATTTGCTTTATGTATTAACGTAAATTATACAATAACTGATCATTAATATTCCAAATCAAGCACACTGATTGGGCTGACCAATCAATGTGCCCATTGTAAATCCAAGCATATACTATACTTATACTTGTCTGTGTGTGTGTGTGTGTGTGTGTGTGTGTGTGTGTGTGTGTGTGTGTGTGTGTGTGTGTGTGTGTGTGTGTGTGTGTGCGCATTGTGTTTATGCCAGGTGTTGTGAATAATGTAGTACAATGTCTACACTTCTCACATACTGAATCACTGTGAGGTAGCAATTAATGATTTTTAGTAAGCATGAAGCAGTTGCCCTACATTGTTTCAGAATACCTAACACTATCAAGCTGGCTATAAAAGGGGCAACAGCTGACTGAGATTTCATAAAGACCTGTGCAGAAATAAGAAAGTCCACAAGGAATATGCAGGTGACAGAGTTTAAGATAAACATGATGGCTTAATAACTTCCTCTTCATATAACACAAAAGGAATTCATGGATTACACTAAGAAGTTGTAGCAATATAGGATATGGCCAGATGATTAAAAATATGTGATGTGTCATCTGCAGTATTCCCAAGTGCAAAGAAAAAATTAAATCTGACAGCAATATAGAGGAGCAGTGATTAGTAATAAGTAGCAAACTTAAATCAAGTAAATCTACCCAATAATTTTGAGTGTTGTAGTTGACAGCAGTAGTTTTAGTTTTTGTAATAAGTGGAAACATCAAGTACATCAACAGCAATGACCAAAAGTGAGATCAAGTATAATCAATAGCTGGAATAATAGATTAAAATGGAATTGACCTAACCAATGGCAGCAGCAATGAGCAGCCGATAGACTAATCCAATGGATCTGAGTGCTGTAAGTGTAATAAGGTAGCTATGGGTAATCTGAATGAGTAGCTGCAAGTGAAGTAAACGTGAAGCAAATAGATACAATGCAGTGCAGTGCAGCTGTCAGTACAAGCAGTAAGTGTATCAGATGGGTAATCCAGCTCCCCCTCTAGTGCAGTAGTGCAGGGTAGTAGCTTTAAATGATACAACAGTACATTAATTATTAACATGGAGAAGGTAGATTGGTTCCCTAGTACAAATGTGAAATCTGATAATGTCAGTCTTCACACTTCACAAATTAAATTGTGATTCATCTGCAATAACAACAAATTTCAAAACTTGCAGTTACATTTGTAAGATTTATTTAGAGGGATCCCGACTTGTACTCTTCAGTCTGGGAGTAGCCTCGTACCCCTGTTTTGTGTGTATTTTAACTATGGGATTCATACCTCTCAGCTTCTAACAGCAAGAAATCTGGACAAAGCCATAAATAATGGAGTGACAAAGGCCTTAAAATAGGGGCATTTTTTAAATACTGATCGTACAAAATTAGGAAGTTGAAAGAATAACAGGTTTTGCATTAGCATGAATTTTCCGAAGGGTATGAATTCTGAAACTGAAATTTATGTCATTATTTTTCAGACTTTAACCCTCAATGTTTTGACAATGATTTGACAGAAAACTACATTTTTATGAGAAACAGATGAAAAATATGAGGCAAAAATGTGGACATTCTGTCAAAATCTGTACAGTTGAGAGGTATGATGGGATTGCTATAATTCAGAAGTGGAGAAATGGTCTGAGGTGCCAGAGACTCACAATCAGTGTATAGTCCTGTTGGGAGGATGTAGTTATGGTTGTTTGAATGGATCTTGCACAGACATGGAGAACCATAAGTTTATCATTTGACTGTGGTGATATTTAAAAAGTGTTGTTAATTGGATGAAGGAATGAATTTTAAAATTAATGATATTTTGAAATCATTTTGTTACTGCAATGCATTTGTTCTTAAAGAAGCTTCCTGTCAGTGCTATGCATGTGCTGCTGTTTGTTGTAAATGTTGCTAATAGCATCAAGCTTGGCTAATGATGCAATTGCAAGGTATCTCTGTATGCTACTGACAACCTCAGTTCAGAAATGGGTTAGGCCATCTTAAAGTATGCTGTTATTAAGGAAAAGCTGTCACTGAAATTAAATTCAATTATTTCTCATAAGAGCTGCATTTCTACTTAAGAGTTTAATAACAAATGGCAAACTCTACATTAAGTAAAATTTGCTTACTCTTGTCCCCCTAATTATTTATTTATTTACTTATCTTTGGTAACCGGATAGGTTGGCTGGCCAACTGCTCTTTTTCAGATACAAGCTACATTCACATGAGCATTAAAATAGAGGTAAGTAGTTTGGCAGTTATGTAACAGAGAAATGGCAAAGTACAGCACTGATCAGACTACATACAAATGTAAAAAGTGTTAAACACACAAGTGGGATGCATTACATAAAGGTAAAGAAACCGTTACATTTATATATACAGTCAATTACTGTGAGACAGAGCAGGTGCATTATTAAGGCAACTTACAGTCATCTGTTCAGAAAAAGATGCATGCAAAGCAGCAATGTATTATTTCCCAGTGTTCTCCCTTTGATGACACATTTCTCATTAACTTATGTCAGTATCTCTTCCTGCAAGAATCAAATGAAGACAAGATGTTTAAGGTGTTCATAAGTAAAGGGCCAAGTATTTTAGTAGTGCAAGTCATGCGCATTATGTTGTCATTTGAGGTTATAATGCCTGAAATGGCATTTACTGAAAGGATATCCCTCGAGTCCAATGAATATAGTTCCCTACTATTATTGTTAGCCATAAAATTAATGCCATCAATGGCCTCAGTGCGATTAATAGCCAATAATAATATCAGAAACCTTTTCACTTACACTTGCTAGAGGTTAAATGTTGCCTTAAAGGGCAAGTGAGCTATTTTGTCAGTTGAAAAAAAAAATATTCATGTTTGTTGATTCTAATAAACATTTTAGCACTGAATTTAATACTGTGTTCTCTTACAGGGAGTGTAGCAGATCATTAGGAAAGTAATGTTTGCAAAAGGAGTCCTTTCAAAGGATTATTTTTATTTGAGGATTCATGCAGCTGTTAACATAAGTTTTAGATGAAGAAAATGCAATTAAAGACAAGCTCAGTGTGCGTAGAATTTTACACTAGATGATATTTGGACCTGGGGCCAGACTAAATATGCAGAAACTGTTTTCCAGTAAGGGAGGGCATTTTTGCCTGCTGCTAAAGGATCACGTGTTACACAGGCTGAACCCTGCTAGAACAAAGGGGCCTACAGGAGCAAAGTAGAAGTATAACAAATAAAGGGAACTGAATAAACTCCTAACAAGGTGTCAAGGGCAGAGTCATGTACATATTTAGGAATTATTCTAATAATATTAAGTTAGTTCTGCCTGTACTTTAACTGAAATATAGAATAAATACAGGTGCTTCTGAGTGCAGTTATGATACAGATGAGGTTAGGGCTTCCACATAAAATGCATAGATACAGAGGTAAACAAAACTAAGTTTTGTTTCATAAAAAATAAAAACTGTACTTAAGAAAAGGTATAGTCCTTCATACTGACATTAACAAATAATTCCTGTAGGAGTATATTTCTATATCTTAACTGCAAAACTGTGGCTGATAAATAATCATTTAGAATATAACATGGACTTCTTATATAATAATATTTAAGCAGTTATTCCTAAAATGATTTCTAAGACTAACTATTCTCCACAAATACGTAGCCTCTAAGATTTAGGTTGCAGATCCCTTAGGTGACTTACTTCCATATTCCTTACACTGGCTTTACTGAACATACAGTTAAAGTGACATGTATTAGGAAGGAGACATGATAGCATAATATTGAAGTAACACTGCCCTTGTATGATACTGTTTATGTGGACATATTTTATCTTGTGCAATCGCTTCTCACAGATGCTCACCTAAATGAAAATGACCTTGAGAAAAAAATATTTATATTTTAGGATAACTATGTCCACCCTAATGTGAAGTATGTAGAGTAACAGCCCTCCCCCCTTTACTTATTATAACCATTCTTCTAGCTCAGTTCTCCAGGAGAAAAAGGCTCAATCTGGAAATGAAAAGCTGTGTTTCTGACTGCCTTAGTGGATCATGTTTAGGTGAGTTCTACAAAATATTTAAATAGAGTGTACAGTTCAAGGACTGCATAGTTTTATTGTACTTGTTTTGTTTAGGAGAACACTGAATGATCCTTATCATAGGCATCATATTTCTTACTTTTCAAACATGTAAGCATAGTTATAATTTTAATTGAACATCCATAAATTTAATTTTCACATTGACTGAGTTATGGTATCAGACTGCTTCAAATACATTTTGCTCAGATTCCTGTATTAGAAAACTATATTACAATGAATGTAATATTAACTTCTGCATCCATTATCTGTTGCAAAATATGCTTTGCAACCATTGTATGTTTATATATGTTAAAATCATAGCACTCTAGTAAATGTCAGTAGAAAAAAAAACAGAGGTAATATATACTCTTGAATAAAAAAGCTGAGCAAAACCAGAGACAGCATTAGGGCAGGACAGTTAGGACATCCAATATGTTGTTGCAAAAATCTAAATTGCTAGCATCTGGAAGTGCCTTGAGGGATATAAACGCGCAGTACTGGAGATCTGGAAGAAAGTCTACAATGCTTCTGTTAAGCTTATAGTGCATGTACATGTAATAATGATTATATGAAATCACTTCAGGGATTAGTGTAATAACTGGAATATTTATTGTTTTTCAAAGTTTGGTTATAATAAACAAAACACATATATTATCAAGCTAACTAGAAAAGGGGAGGGGCAGATAGGGACAGACTTTCATTTCAGTTGTGAAGATTCAGAAGAAAAAAACAAACCATTATTATCACAGTGGACATAGTGGGTAACATTACTTCACATAAAAAATGGAAATAAAAATAAATAGTTATTTTTTTATGCCATTTAGGCAACAGTTCACAACAGTGTATTTTGCACATGCAAACTTTGAAAAATAATAACATAGTCCAAACACATCCTTCATATATTTATGATGACATCACTGTGTATATTATGGTGGCACAAACTAGAGATCTTGGCATAGTTCTACAAAGAATATTTAAGCAGGGTTTGTAATACATGTTATTATGCAATATTATTGTGAGAGAAAGAATAAAGATGTCACTGATATATTATTTTATATCCCAGCTATATTAACATAAAATAAAACATAATGCATCTAAAAAAGTATGACCGTCATTTCACTGAGTAACTGAGCAAAACCTCATGATACAGCAGTTTAATGAGAAAAAGGAAACTCCAAGAAATAAGGCCATTTTGTAGGAGGCTTAGTTTCTCCTGCATGCTACATATAATACAAGACTCCATAATCTGCCGGGTATATCATAGTTAACTCTAGAGTAAAGGAATATCTGAAAATAAGAAAAAAGGCATTACCTCTGTTGTGACAGCTTCAAAGCAGCACGTGATTGCAGATCATCTTATTATTGCATTGTTCCATTGTTCCTGCTGTGTACCCGTGAATACAACCTAGTCTGATTACATTTTTTAGAACTTCATTAATTTCTGTTTTTTTCCTGTGGACTTTCAAATGGCACACACTGTATAGTTATGTTTGTGGAATACCAAAATATATTATTTAACTGTTCCTGCTCTCTTCATTCTGCATTTGCTACACATTAGGAATGTATGTGTTTACTTGCCAGCCTTCTTATTTAGGAGTGAATTTTGCACACATCTGCCCCAGTTTCTTAGGTTGCCTTTATTGCTGGATCCATCAGAAATCAACCCTGATTTTTTTATCAGTAAGATGCCTTTTCTATGCATTAGTCTAATTTCAGCTACTGATTTGTTGTTACTTGATGTTTGGCAAAAAACTTGTATGACTTTTTACTTGCATAATAAAGATCTGTTATTTAAAGTTTTGATGGGTGATCACTTCAGCGTGTCACAGCAAAGATTTAAAACTTTGTCAAACACACAAAATGCATTTTACTGTATTGCAAAATAGTCTTTCCCACATCAGTGTTAATTATGTATTCTTAAATTATAATAAATAAAGAAGTCGGATATAATCCCATTAATATTTAGGTACATCTTCTTCAAGAAGCTACCTGCATCGTGTGCATGTGCAGCTGTATAAATGTGTGGCTATTTCCCTATCCTGATGATTTCTGCATCTTTAATATTAATAGTGACTATTAGAACAACAGACTTTTTATGCAGAAGAGACTGTTATTGTAAGTTTAAACCAGAAGACAGAACTTTAGTTAAAATAAGTGATACTGCATTCTTATTAAATTGCCAAAAAATGATTAAAAATGAAATAACTGATGGATAAGAAAATGTAATATAAGCTCTAATCATGAAAGCAAGATCCAAAGAGGGCAAAATCTGGACTTACAGAGGTTCATTGTTTTCTGGTAATGTGGTATTGGGTATTGCTTTAAACAATTGACTTTGTAATGATTTAGCTGTAGAGAGAGCAATCACTTTAAGACAAGGTGCCATCATACCTGTCCTCAAAGATCTACTTTTTCACATTCTTGTCTGAACACAATGAGCTGCCTTTGTTTCGTCCCCCCTGCAGCTGCTCAGGATGGCCTGTGATTTTCGTTTTTGTTCCGTTTCAAAGATCACTCAGTCTACAGGGAATTTATTCATTATGCTCATTAGGTCTCAGCCCAGTCTTAATTCACAATTCTCAGAAC
This sequence comes from Protopterus annectens, assembly GCF_019279795.1. NCBI lineage: Eukaryota > Metazoa > Chordata > Ceratodontiformes > Protopteridae > Protopterus > Protopterus annectens. The sequence continues at coordinate 940,876,411 of NC_056741.1, forward strand.
TGAAATACCGGTAGTAAATACAATATGGGGTTACAAGTGCCATTTTAGGTTGATTCTTTGTGCTAACTACATGGTAGCATGAAAAATATTTTCTGTTCAATTAATTTAGATTATGGAGACATGTATTGCTGCAGTAAACAGTTTTACTCACAGATCTGTGGTACTGCTGCTATGTAACATTACACTTTTTGACATACTTTCAAACTAATAACAAATAATCGTAGGGCAGAAAACTGCAGAAAAGTAGAAAAAGAGAGAAGTAGGTATTTATCAGCCAGGATACAGCATTTATCTACATATATGTTTTTCAGAATCAGACCTTCATTACTGTCTGATTAAGTGCCTTGTTAACTGCTTATAACCATCTAATCCTCTGATTTGGGGTGTGTGTGTGTGTGTGTGTGTGTGTGTGTGTGTGTGTGTGTGTGTGTGTGTGTGTAAGGGGGGGGGGTGTATGAATAAATCTGGATGTCCATGAATCACTGTTTGAACTGGTATAATTTAATTATATTCATCTCATAATATAATGGTCTTAGTTGGTAAAAATACATTGTGAAGCCTTGGTGCAATCCATGGTAGAATCTCTTTTTTTGCTGTCATTCAGTTCTATGTCTCTTAAGGGGCTCTAAATTGATTTTTGTTATGTGAATAAAAACTAACACCTCTCTAAAAATGTTGCACATTCCATCTAATGATCAAGTTTGTGATTAAAAGATTGTGCAAGGGCTGACAAGGACAAGCATCATACAACCACCACAACTTGATTAAGAATTTCTGTCTGTAACTTGCATTCAGAGATCCTTTTATGCAACTTAGTTGTCATTGACCAATAGGTTCCATCACATGCAAGGTTCTCCTAAAAATAACTTATGTTTTACACTAGAATGTAATTTATTTGTGAGCCAGTTGTAGCTGATGAAATCAATTTTTTTTTGTTGTAATTTGTTGCTTCTCAAGTTGTGAGATGACTTTCCATAACAAGACCCAGACATATTTAGGGAATGGCCAGATCTGGTAAAAACTTAATATTTAGATATCGACTGCAAAAGTAATTTTTTCTGTACTTGACATGGCTATACAAAAATGGATAGTGGTCATGGAATTTATATATTTACTTTAAAAGTAGTGACAAAATTGTATGGACAAGTCTCAATTAAATTCCCTGCAGTAACTGAAGAAAGAAATTGTCTTTAACTTGAGATATGTTGAATAGTGAATATCTAAGGAATAGAATATAATTTCTTTTGCTATCCATATCAAAAGCTTATTGAGATTTCCAAGGAAATTCTTAAAGATATTTCTATATTCTGAAGTAAATACACATACCAAAGAAAAACGCATATAATTTCACCCCTGGTATGACTGTCTGCCCTTTCTTGCAAAAGCAAGAAAGGTCTAAAGGTGGATACTTAAGCAATAACCCACGCCTGGGTGTGGGTAATGCTGGATTTACCCACAGTTGGTGTGGCTTGTTCACAAGTGCGAAGTCCGAGTGGCCAAACAAAGACAACCCTGGGTAAATCCAGCATTACCCACACCCAGGCGTGGGTTATTGCTATTATGCAATGACATTATTTAAGAAAAAAAATATTTACTTTTCTTAAATAATGGCATTGTATAATGCCTCCGTACTGCCCTTCCGCAGCTGTCTGGTATTCTGTGGCAGTTCTGATGTACTGCACATGCGTATGCTTACGCAGTACATCAGAGCTGTGGGTGGAAGCAATGGAGAAAGCAAGATCTTCGTTGCTTTTTACAAAGTGTCTCTTTATGTTAAAGGAGTTTAACATAGTGAGACAGCTTTAAGAAAAGCAACAGAGAATCTCTGTTGCTTTTTTAAAGCTGTCTCGCTATGTTAAACCCATTTAACATAGCGAGACAGCTTTAAAAAAAGCAATGGAGAAAGGAAGATCTCCATTACTTTTTTTTTAAAGCTGTCTCGCTATGTTAAACTCCTTTGACATAGCGAGACAGTTTCTAAAAAGCAACAGAGATCTTGCATTCTCCGTTGCTGTAAAAAAAAAAAAAAAAAAAAAAAAAAAGACTTATACTAATGGAAAAAGTCCGGGTGACCGAACCTTTTTCCATTAGTATACGTCTTTGATTTACAACGTGCACGCTGACCAATCAGCGTGCATGTTTTGGAATATTAATGGGGGGTCGTTGTATAATGACAAATATGGAATGGCCTCTTCACTCAACTGTCTTGTAATGACTTTGATCCTATGATACTATGAGCAGTAACATATCTTTGGTAGTCATACTAATATGCATTCCATGGTAACATATCAGTTGGCAAATAATCACTTTTATACAATGGTGCAAATTAGTCAATTATTTAAACAGAATACGGCTAATTGTCTCAACACTAGAAAAATGTTCCAGTAGGTATTGAACAAGTGATCTTTCTGGTTTGTATCAAGGTCATAAGCAATCTATCTTCACATATAAACAAATTTTGTTTAAAATTATGTATCATTTGTCCCCCAGTTTTTGAAAGAAATTGCAACAGATTCCAAGGAAAAATGCCTGAGTTTTTTTCCTTGTGAACAGCAGAATACTTTCTCACTTTTTAACTTTACTGAATGAGCTATGAGACCAAGGAGAGGAGACCAAGAAATGGGGAATGAAAAAAGGGATCACGATATGACACTGACAAACTGACACTCATAGTCATGGCATTAATATTCATGAAATCAGAATGTAAGACAGAGCCTTTCTTGAAGATTGAAACTTGATTGAATCTCTTTTTACATATATGTTTATCATTCATTTATTCTCTGATACATACTTTATCATATCTGGGGACAAAAGGAACTAAGAAGCCAAGCTGGCAATCATGAGGTTGCAAGGAAATGAACAAAATCAGAGATGGTGCACTATGCCATTACAGGGCACACATGCATACTGACAAACAAAGCAGATGCATAGGTAGAAAAAGTTTAACGGGTTACTGACTTTGCCTATGTGCAAGACTTTGTGATGTTGGAGAAAACTGGATCACTTCAAGAAAATGTACATGAGCACAGAAATTACATGTAGATTTTACCCAGAAATTTTCATGATTGGGAACTAATCCAGAAACTCAAGAACCATGAGACATAATATTTCTATAAATAGTCATATGGTAACCATTTGAAATGTTGGAACCCGCTACAGCAGACACCGAAATGGAGGCTGAATGGCCAAAAGAATGGGCTTACATATATGAAGTCCGACATGACATCTTTCAGAATATTCCCTTTTCTGAACTATGGAGATCTCAAAGTTGAATAATAAAATTCAGTTAACTCCTACTTATGCCAACAAACAAATACTTCACTAAAAAATAAAGTGGAGATACACGGCAGGAAATAGAAACTTTTAATAACGTTTAGCGGTTTCACATCACAGATGCTTCATCAGACCATAAAACTCATCCTATTTAACTCATTTATATACTCCTTAACTACCAATTAAACAATTAATAATAAGACATTAAAATAAACAAGTACTTAATACAATCAATATTAAAAGAACCTTCACACATATTATACCTTTTCTATTTTACAAGAACATACATAATTTATACCAACAACTATTTAATTTTAACTTAAATAAATGCAATAATACATTTAAAAAACATTTAACATTATGTGTGTATATGCAATATCCATCATAAACTCCTCATTCTTAAGTAAGGTTTAATTGATGTTCTGTCATTCAGCCCTGGTTCCTTCTCAGCCTGCAATTCAATTATCAACCTCAGTTCACTTAACTCTAACCTACTTTTTATATCTCCCAGTCTTAAATCTTGATGAATACACTCAACTACTTTAAATAAAAATTGAAGTGTTGTGTCTTCACATATAATATGTCATGCCAGGGCACTCCTCTCAGATTCTCTATTTCTAATAGCTCCCAAATGCTCCCTGACCCTCTGTCTAAGTGAGCATGTAGTCATCCCCACATAGAAAGAGGGACAGGTTGAACAGACAGCTAAATAGACCAAGTGTCTCATTTTACAATCCGCTTTCACTTTAAACTCATATCTTTTCTTTGTCTTTGGATGTATAAATTCTCTATCATCACTCAACACCCCACAAACACTACATTGCTCAGACTTACTCAAACCATACCCCATGTTTCTAGCACTGTTGGGCTGACACAATAATCTTTTGAGGTTTTTCTTATTCTTATAACAAAAGTTGGTCTTAATACTGACAACCCTAGCTATCTCAGGGTCCGATTGTAATATAGACCAATTACTATAAACAATCTCATGTACCTTCTTAATATTCCCAGCGAACTCAATGTGAATAGATAAAGCCTCATTGTTAAATCCTCCCTTACGATTTTGAGGGGGAGTATAATTATCGCCAAACATATACGGTCTTGCCCTATCTCCCCTTAATGACCTGACTTGGTTAAGGCCTGCATCTATCTCATCCTCCTTATACTTCCATTGTAACAACTCCCTACTAAGGATTCCCATATCCTTATCAAATTCTTCTTGATTCATATCCAATCTGGATATGCGCATGGCCTGCCCTATTATAATGTTTTTATAGACATAAGTGGGATGCATACTATCTCTACTTAAGACATTATTTCTCCTGCATTCTTTTCTATGTAACTGTATAGTGAATGTCCCATTAATTTCTGTCAATATGATAACATCCAAAAATGAGAGTTCTGTATGGGAAACTAAATGGGTAAATCTCAGAAAGTAAGTAGTGGTATCCAAAAATGTAAAAAAAAATTCATTCAACTCTCCCCTTGTACCTTTCCAAACAAACATGAGGTCATCTACAAACCTTCTATAAAAGAGGACATTGTTGGCAAACCTCTCATGAGACAAGACACAACTCTCTTCCCAATAAGCAAGGACTATAGTGGCGTAGCTATTGGCACACGGTGTGCCCATAGCTATGCCATATAGTTGGAGATAATACTTCAGACCAAACAAAAAGATGTTCTCTAGTATCAGCTCTAATAACATACATAGAACATCTATTTTCTTACTATCATATGTGTTATGTGAACCCAAATATGTCTTTACTGCTTCTAACCCATATGTATGAGGTATCACTGTGAATAGTGAATTTACATCCATGGACACCAGAAAGCATTCACATAACTGCTCACTGGAATCGCATAAAATCCTGTTTAAATCAAACAAAAGCTGCCTAGTGTCCTTTAATACAAATGGGGAGTTGTTTATTATTGGCCTTAAATTCCTTTCAATATACTTGGACAATGAATATGTAACCCAACCTTGACCAGAAATTATCGGTCTAAAGAGTGGGTTGTGTCTATCTTTGTGCAGTTTGGGTAGGCTTTGAATGATAGGAACCACAGGACTGGTGACAGTCAAAAAGTGACTTTGAAATCAAATTACTCAAGTAACAGTCAGTCATATAGTGACTTATACACACAACTACAACATAAGTCTATATCAGCTAAACTAACTTGCTTATATACATTAACATCATTCAACATAATAAGCATAGAATTAACATAATCAACTGTATTGAACACAGCAATCCCCCTCCCTTATCAGCAGGATGAACAGTGATAGATAAATCATTCCGTAATTCCTGCAAAGCCAGATGTTCATTTCTGTCTAAATAAAAAAATCGATCTTTATTACCATGACTTCCAGGACCCATTACCTCTTTCAGTTGCGATTCACATAAATTTCAAAAAAGCTTGGTTTCTTAAAATCAGTACACGGTTCATCGTTATCACCAAACAGAGATTTCAGCATGACATTGCATGTAAACAGTCTAATGTCAAGCACAGTACTTACAAAATCAGTACCAGATGCTGGTACAAACGTCAGCCCTTGCTCAAGTACTGATTCCTGATGTCTTGTTAGTTCCTTACTGGAAAAATTGAACACCAGCGTCTTCATGTTGTCAACATGTTCCACATCCATTTTGAATCATGCCCTACAACTCCCTCCTGTGACGGAAGTCTCCTCTTCCTCCCTCTGCTGCTGAAACGACCCGCCCTCGATGAGTCTACTTTATGGATGGGAATGGGGGGGGGGGCCTGCAATATCGATTTCTGCTCAAATTCCTCCTCTTAACTGAGGGAATATTAGCAGTCACCTCATTAGGACCATTATTGATCAATGCATTGGAAGTAGAAGCTGTCCCCAAACCCTCTAAATTCTCTGAAGCGTTTAATATATTATTCTCAACCCGATTATGAGCAGGCCCATTCTTCTGTACCCCAGTAGCACTTACAGTCTCTGAACCCAGCGTTTGTAACCCGGCAAAATTCAAACTTCCATCATCAGCTGATGCCCCTTTTGTTTTGTTGCCTCTCGGCCAGGTAAACACATGCCCATTGGAGAAATCTCTAAGGTCCCTCTCCATTTTCTTCTTTTTCTGCCCTGTTAGATGCTGCTCATGGGTAGAAACCTTATCACACAAATTAGATTGCATTTGATCATATATACTCACTGGAACAATAATATCAACTCCTCCTGTCTCCTCTGTATGTCTCTAAGTAATACATTCTCACTGGGTTTGTGGAAGTCTATTAATAATGCCATGTATTTAAAACCGGTATCAGCATTAAGTTTCTGCCAGCATTTCAAAAGTTCAGGAAACGTATCCGCAGAGGCAGGCATCTTTAGACCCCTCGGAACCACTTTGTGAGAGATGCATGCCTCAAAGTGATATCTCAGTCATTGCAACTGTTTAAATTTAAGTAAATCATGCTCCAGTTCATGTACCAGCTTTAATACCACTCTCTCACCAAACTGTACTTGTTTACATCTTAACTCGTCAGTAGGCACTTCAAAGGCCAATAAAGGATTGCTACCTTGTTGTAACATCTTATCAAAGCCAGTTTGTGAGCCGCTCACTTCTCCTGGCACATAATCCAACTCAATGTTATTTCCTTCAGCCATGCTCCACAGGGCTACCACCAAAAACAGCACCACAAGAACAATAAAATTCAACAATGCAGCCACTGTGGATTAACTCCTACTTATACCAACAAATGAATACTTCAGTAAAAATAAAGTGGAGATACGTGGCAGGAAATAAAAACTTTTAATAACGGTTAGCGGTTTCACATCACAGATACTTCATCAGACCATAACACTCATCCTATCCAACTCATTTATATTCTCATTAACTACCAATTAAACAATCAATAATAAGACATTAAAATAATTAATTAATTAATACAATGAATATTAAAAGAACTTCACACATATTATACCTCTTCTATCTAACAAAAACATACATAATTTATACAAACAACTACGTAATTTCAACTTAAATAAATGTAATAATACATTTGAAAAACATTTAACATTATGTTTGTATATGTAATATCCATCATAAATGCCTCAATCTTAAGTAAGGTTTAAATGATGTTCTGTCATTCAGCCCTGGTTCCTTCTCAGCCTGCAATTGGTAGCTATTAGAAATAGAGAATCTGAGAGGAGTGCCCTGGCAAGATATATTATATGTGAAGAGACAACACATCAATTTTTATTTAAGGTAGTTGAGTGTGTCCATCAAGGTTTAAGACTGGGAGATATGAAAAGTAGGTTAGAGTTAAGTGAACTGAGATGGATAATTGAATTGCAGGCTGAGAAGCAGTAAAGACATATTTGGGTTCACATAACACATGATTGTAAGCCATGGTGGTGCAGTGGTAGCATTGTCGTCTCACAGCAAGATGTTCTCCCATTCGATTCTCAGCTGGAGCACCTTCTGTGTGGAGTCTGCATGTCCTACCCCATGGTTGAGGAGCGTTCGAAAGACATGTGTGAATGGGCATGCCTTCGTGAAGGTTGGGCGTCGAGCTGGCACCTCGGCACCGTAAAAATCTACTGCCAATCATTAGCAGACCAGAGTTCCACTGTGGCGACCCTTAACCGGGAAAAGCCGAAAGAAAAACAACACAGCACGTATGATTGTAAGAGAATAGATTTTCTGTGTATGTTATTAAAGCTGATACTAGAGAACAACATCTTTTTGTTTGCTCAGAAGTATTATCTCCGACTATATGGCGAGCTATGGGTACACTGTGTGTCAATAACTACACCAATATGGTCCTTGCTTATTGGGAAGAGAGTTGTGTCTTGTCTCATGAGAGGTTTGCCAACAATATCCTCTTTTACAGGAGGTTTGTAGATGACCTCATGTTTGTTTGGAAAGGTACAAGGGGAGAGCTGGATGAATTTTTTACGTTTTGGGATACCACTACTAACTTTTTGAGATTTACCCATTTAATTTCCCATACAGAACTCTCATTTTTGGATGTTACCATATTGAAAGGAATTAATGGGACATTCACTACACAGTTGCATAGAAAAGAATGCAGGAGAAATGTTTTAATTAGAGATAGTATGCATCTCACTTATGTCTATAAAAACATTATAAAAGGGCAGGCCATGCGCATATCCAGATTGGATATGGATCAAGACAAATTTGATAAGGATATGGGAATTCTTAGTAGGGAGTTGTTACAACAGAAGTTTAAGGAGGATGAGAGAGATGCAGGCCTTAAACAAGTCAGGTCATTAAGGGGAGATAGGGCAAGACCTTACATGCTTGGCAATAATTATACTCCGTCTCAAAATCTTAAGGGAGGATTTAACAATGGGGCTTTACCCATTCACTGTGAGTTCGCTGGGAATATTAAGAAGGTACATGAAATTGTTTATAGTAATTGGTCTATATTATAATCAGTTCCTGAGATAGCTAGGGTTGTCAGTATTAAGCCCAACTTTTGTTATAAGAATAAGAAAAATCTCAAAAGATTATTGTGTCAGCCCAACAATGCTAGAAACATGGTGTATGGTTTGAATAAGTGTGGGCAATGTAGGGTTTGTGGGCTGCTGTGTGATGATAGAGTATTTATACATCCAAAGACAAAGAAAATATATGAGTTTAAAGTGAAAGCAGATTGTAAAATGAGAAACTTGGTCTATTTATTTGTCTGTTCAACCTGTCCCTCTTTCTGTTTGGGGATGACTACACGCTCACTTAGAGAGAGGGTCAGGGAGCACTTGGCAGCTATTGGAAATAGAGAATCTGAGAGGAGTGCCCTGGCAAGACATATTATATGTGAAGACACAACACATCAATTTTTATTTAAGGTAGTTGAGTGTATCCATCAGGATTTAAGACTGGGGGATATAAAAAGTAGGTTAGAGTTAAGTGAACTGAGATGGATAATTGAATTGCAGGCTGAGAAGGAACCAGGGCTGAATGACAGAATATCAATAAAACCTTACTTAGGAATGAGGCATTTATGATGGATATTACACATACACACATAATGTTAAATGTTTTTTAAATGTATTATTACATTTAGTTAAGTTGAAATTAAGTAATTGTTTGCATAAATTATGTATGTTTTTGTAAGATAGAAAAGGTATAATATGTGTGAAGGTTCTTTTAATATTGATTGTATTAATTAAATAATTATTTATTTTAATGTCTTATTATTGATTGTTTAATTGGTAGTTAAGGAGTATATAAATTAATTAGATAGGATGAGTTTTATGGTCTGATGGAGCATCTGTGATGTGAAAGCACTAACCAGTATTAAAAGTTTTTATTTCCTGCCATGTATCTCCATTTTATTTTTTACTGAGATCTCAAAGCGTGAACACTCAAAACAGTCATTTCTTTCCCTGGGAACAAAATTGCTAGCAGAAACACACACACACACACACACACACACACACACACACACACACACACACACACACACACACACACGCACTCACATTTAATTCAGAAATGTTTAGTACATCTGAAAGTTACAGCATTAAAATCGCACACGCACACTCTCAAAAACCAAACACATCCAGTTATTTTTGTCTCGGCATATCCTTCACTTTATGAAGTATCAGCTTAACCAAATTGAAGAAAACCCATAAAAACATACATAGAAAATGAAAAAAACAGACTTGGTGGGCATCTTTGAAGCATGCTATGAAGACTAGGGCACATTGTTTTATTATTTGATTATATTTTTATGCTACTCTCTTGATATAGTCTTGGTGTAAACATGCACACAATATGAAAAAACATTATTGTGTTCCATACATACTTAATGGACATCCCTGAAGCACGTTATTTTTTACTATTTTTTATGCTACTCTCCTGATCTAGTGTTGGCTTATATTTACCTTCCCTTTACACCCAATCTACTTTCTCTAGTACCACCACAGCTTTGACTGGGTAACATATCTCTCAACCTCTTGCAGCAAGAAATCTGAACAAAGCCATTAATAAAAGTGAGTCAAAGGCTCCAGAATATGGACAACTTTTAAATATTGATTTTACAAACTTAGAAAGTTGATAGAATAACAGGTTTTGCATTAGCATGACTTTTCTGAACAGTATGAAGTCTGAAAATCAAATGTCTGTCATTGTTTTCTAACTTCAATCCTTAATGGTTTGCTACTACTTTGCCAGAACACTGCAGTTTTATGTAAAAATGGACCAAAAACATAAGGAAAAAATCTGGACATTCTGTGAAAATCTGTACAGTTGAGAGGTAATCACAGATGTATTCTTTCACTAAGCAGGTGCACTCACTTTTTTGTGAGTTGGCCTTATGGTGGAAATCCTAGTGCTGGAGGGAGAGAGGAAGCTATAGGGAACCATGAACCAGGTGCCAAAAGCCACCATTTGGCTACAAAGGCCAGTCGTCAGCCATGATAGGAGGAACAACATGCAATGGCATCAATATGTCACCCAGCTTTAGAGATCTGTTGACTTGTAAAGATCCTGATCTCCACAAGAGATCACACCATCCTGCTGTGATATAAGACATGGCTATTTGCTATCCCCTGACCCCATACTGCTGTCATTCCAAAACGTTTGAGCCCATTGCATCCATTTTCAAAGTTAGGTCACCAGTGGCAGAGATGACTGTCCTACCCCTTTTGTTGTCAACCATTTAAAATGTTGGGGCCTGCCAGATTGAGTTGCAAAACATGGGGACTGAATGACAGAAAAACAGGCTTAAATATATTAAATCCAAAATGGCCATTTTTGGAATATTCCCCTTTCTCTGAGGTTTGACCATCTTGGAGTCGGTATATATAACTTCAAAGGGGGCTTACACCCCCACATTGTGGAGTGCAGGTGGACTTGCTCCACTACAAAAAAGGAAGTTTAAAAGAGAAAAGGAATGTTTGTGATTCACTCTCCTGCTGTAGTTTCAGTCTTTTTTTTTCTACCTTGTCGACACTCTATATTTTGAGTGCTGACATTTCAATAGCCATTTCTGTGCCATCAGGTTGGCTTGTGAGTGTTGTACAATATCATTTTTTGTGACATAGGTTTAAACTATAATATTGCATCTCATTTCAAAGGGAAAAAGTATTTATTCATTTTCATGTGCTATATGGCATTTTTACTGATATCCTGTTAACCAATTTGTTTCATTACCTCAGTATTACACTTTTCATGTTACTTATTTGTTTATTTATTTATTTATCTGTTTATCTATCTATGTATCTCTCTGTCTATCTTATTTATTCATTTGCTGTGCTGCAGTCTGGCTAGTAAGTGGTTTCACTTGTTCTGGAGTTGCAGTTAAAGCTCAGTTTTGTTACTGCACAGCATAATTGTATCACTGCTCTTTCAAGCTTTATTTGCTAATTTAAGTTCTGATGATTTCATTGCTGGTTTCAGTTGAGTGATTGAGTTAAAGCGACATTACTACTTCTTTAAATGTTTATTTAAATATAATTTACAAAATGTAGACAGAAACCATGGTCTGCTGCTTTTAAGTTAAATTAGTCAAATCACATAACAATAACTACCTTTATCATCAGGATTGGAATGTCCTGAAAAGAGCTTTGTGAATATGAACTGAGATTTATTCCAAAGAGACCGGAAATGAGCATCAAACTGAAGAAAAGGACTTTCTCTAGTCTGACATGACGTCTAATTACAATGCAATTTTATTCACGCTTGTTTGCTGTTGGAGCAGTTTAATAAGAACAGCTTGTGCCATTTATAAGATCATTTCAAAACAGTCTTGGCAGACAAATTTTTTTTTTTCATTTTTAGCAAATAGAACTCAATATGCAGTTTTTGTTCTTAAAGGCTGATGTGCAATCTACATGTCTGCTGCATTGTAAACCATCATAACAACATATATATATATATATATATATATATATATATATATATATATATATATATATATATATATATACCTCCTTTACAATGGAAGACCCATCTTTGTGCTCACGATGGCCACAAGTCCTTCCTGCTAGAAGGATGTTAGTTTTACTTAATTCACATAAGTGATACACAGATGAGACCTGTAGGAACCACACTAACACCGCAGCCATCTCAGAAGACTGTAGCACAGAAATGTGTGTCAGACGCTGCTCAGGCTCCCAGCCCTGATGACTCTACCATGCATTCTGCTAGTCACTAAGGAATGAAACTGCATTTGATTTGGGCAAATGTTCAGGCAGGGGTATTTAACCAGCATCATGTCCTACCTCTGACTGAAGAGTAGCACTATTTTTATGTTGAGTACAACATGTTCAAACCCTTACTTACTGAAGCCCGGCTTGTGCAGGACCTAGTTTGTTCTCATTGTTTATACAACTAACCAAAGACTGCAACAAGTCAGGCTGTGCCAGCCAAATGGTTATTAGGAAATCTAACTGTTTCATAGTACAGCATACAACATTCTCATTTCCTAAAGAGAAACAATCAACAGTGTGCATCTATGGAACGTAAAACAGCTAAAACAGAAATAGTAGATACAATTAAAACTTTACAATACTCACTTCTTTGGCATTCTTATAACACTGCACTTCTATGCTGGACAAAGGTGCTTGGTCAGGAATGATTTCAGCTGAACACATAAAATGTTGTATTGAAAGAGTATTCACTATGGTTTTGAATGACATTCTAACATACCTCTCAACTATCCAGAATTTGGCAGATTGGTCTTACTTTTGCTACATACTTTTGGTCTGTTCCTTCTAAAATTTGGGATTTTCTGACAAATAATTAAGTCACTGAGTAAAGACAGAAATTTTAATTTCAGACTTCATATCCTTCAGAAACTGCATGCTAACACACGGCCTGTTACTCTAACAACTTTTTAAGTTCATAAGAGCAATATTAGGTAAGTGCCCCCCCCCCCCATTATTTTTTGTCCGTTCAGAATTCTTGCTCTAAGAGGTTGAGGTACACATCCTAAAGGCTGTAGATCAGTGGACTACTCATTTTCCTGTCCTTGTTTTTCCGGTTTCATTTGGCACAACTGACGATAGGAGCCTTTTCTAATGAATGTGTGCATACTGAGTTACTCCAGCAGATATTGTTCTTTGCTATGTCTCCTTGCTGTCTGGACATTCAGAGACAATTGTCATTGGGATTAGTTCTTCCTTTTCCTTATGAATAGCACAATTCTATAGGATACCATTCTTGACCTTCTTTCATTCATCCCATATATGTTGTCCCTAGGAATACTTACTAAAAGAAGAGACCCCCCCCCCCAGTTTTTCCTCCCCACAGTTGACACAGCTTTCTCTAAAGCGTCTCCTCATTGGACAGGTCTGCTAAACATCCGTGCATCCCTGGCTCTTTTTCAATCATTATCTGGTGCTCAGAAGGAGATTGAACGACCTGGCGCAGTGTCCAGTGTCATGCTGCTGCTGCAGGTTTATTTGATACATTTCTGGCCACTTGCACACAACAGTGACAACCTATGGTGGCACACGCAATAAGTCTTACTATTGCCCACCCCCTCACTTCTCTAAAGATGCTTGAAGTTAGTAGAATCAACAACCCCCATGCTAGTTAGCATGCCTTATTTTTGCCATATATATATATATATATATATATATATATATATATATATAGTGGGTCTTCAGAATCTCCACTGTTAGTCTATCTGACCTCAGATCTTCTATAAGTTTTATGTTCTTGTCTGTTTGGCCCTATATGAGATGGCTCCTCCAAACCTGAAAAGTGTTACTCATATCCTACATTCCAAGAACCTCTCTCTGTGTGGACATTCCTTGAGCTGCTGGTGTTCATGGTCTGTCTCTTGAGTTATCTAGGGTATATTCATGTGTCCATAGATCATGCTATTGCCTCTAACTCGAGTGGCTTCAGGAGTCCTAAGCATTGAGTAGTTTCAAAAGATTCTTGGTTTCAAGAGGTTCTCATCTTAGTAATACCTGATGGCATTCAGTTAATCAGGTGTTACATTCATGAAAGATGGACAGCAATTACCTGGATTTCACAGTTAAAGAAAAGAAAACATAAATGAGACAAACATTTTATTAGCTAAACATGTAAAACAACTTTCTGTCCTACATGTCCAGTTAAAAAAATCTTCCCATTTAAACTACTTAGTTGTGGTATTAGATAATATAAATTATGTATAATAATTAAGTTACATTGTAACAAAGGTGTTGTATGTGGTTTGTCTTTTATGTAATTGCTCAGTAAGAATTAGAAGAAAAAACATTAAATAATAAAGTGTTATAATCTAAGATATAATGAGCCAGAGTCATGAAAATTCCAAAAGGCAAATCAGTAAATGATAGAAAATACAGTGACAGATCCAACTAAGCTGAGTGTTATATTAAAAATTTTTATCAAGAATGTCAGTAAGGCACTTGAATCTACTATGAGGGCTAGTTAGGCAAATCATTAACTTAACTTCTGACAACAGCGATGATGATAATCATTGCTAGCCCTTTTTTAGTTACATTGGCTAACTAAGGAAGAACACCCAGTGTTGCTCTGAACATATCTAAAATGGTACCAACCATTTAGACTTAGTAGATATAGCAAATATACTAGAAGAAAATATTAGTGGAAACTTTACCCCTGAAACAGCAATCTTAAGTACACAAATTCATGAGTCCTTTACACCTCCTAATATTGTGAAATGTCGCATACCAAAGGTGCTCCCTTAGACCAAAAATACTGATTCATTAAGGGCATAATAATTTAAATAATAAATTTGCCTGCAAGTAAAAAAAAATAGTGCCAAACATAGCTTTGTGGACCTCTTCTTTAAATTGTTTAACCTGAGCATAGATACATGATTTGCCCTCAAAAGCCTGTCAGATTGCAATGGTCACGCCCACTGTAGTAGGGCAACCTACCACAGACACAGGACAATATATGCCCATTAACTTGACCAGTCTGGCATGCGAACCTGAGAAACACATTATTGTTGACCACATAAACTAGGGTGCCAAAATTATCAGGCTAACCCTTCCTGAGTTTCACTTTGTCAAACACATCTGGACTAATCAGTTTAGATAACTTCTTCATGAAGGTTTCACTAGCTTTAAACAATGTCATTGTGTTCACACAGCATATCTGTATCACCCAAGCATTTAACACTATCCCCAGTGCAGGTATCAATACCATAAGTGCGTTAAAAGTAGAGCAATACATGATGAAGTAGACAGCCAAATGGCTGAAAGATAGCATGCAGATAGGTAAGATGACAGGTGCCACTACTGATACAAAAACATTGAAGGTAGATAGTGGTGTGCCCAACAGCTTATTACTGGGACGCTTCCTTTTTAGCATTTACTTCTTTGATCCGCAGACCAGGAATCAGGACCTTTGATTAACTAAATTTGCAGGTGACTGCAAACTGGGAATTGTACTCAAATTTCCCTCTGATATCCCGTCATTACAGCTAGAACTAACCTTTGTAAACAAGCAGTATACAGAAAAGGGAGAAAAATCAAATGCAGGAAAGTGTAGTGTTGTCACATTTGTAAACAACTGTCTCCCACTACATACAATAGAACCAATATCCCAATCCAAAATGATAATGTAGCTAAAGTTGTTGGAACCTAGGTCAGTTACTTTTTCTCCTTCAACCATCATGTTGTAACAGTCAGAAAATAATTTTACTTAGCACAGCTAATATCTATAGGCATATTGTCCAGGTCAAAATAAGTTATTATCAACAAAGTCTGCAGATGACTGCAAACTGGGAGCCATTATTGAATCCCCGAATTATGTGGATAGTCTACAAAAGGGCCTTACAGAAACAGATGCTTGGTGCTAGAGCCATTGGCTCAAGCTCAATACCAAGACATTTATAGTTATCCCCTTTGGGAAAAAACATGTACCCATGAATTACCACATAGGTGGCAGTGCAATAAACACCGAAAGTGTGATAAGAGACTTATGGACACAGGTGAACAGTGGTCTCACCTTCAATAACCACATCACCACAGCAGTCAGGAAACCCTTCTATGTGGCACACCTCATCACTAAGGGCTTTTCATCCAGAAAAAAGGAGATCATTGTCCCACTGTACTCATCCCTCATTAGACCCATTATAGAATACAATGCCCCATTTGGTATGTACCTCTGAAGACATCTGCAACAACTGGAAAGGCCACAGAAATACCTCACTAAAAGAATCACAGGCCTAAAGCAGATGCCCTATGCTGACTGCCTTAAAAAACTCCAGCTATACTCTGTTGCATATCATCTACTCAGAGGCGATCTCTGCTTAACATACAAGGCCATGTCAAACCCAGAGCTGTTGGACATGCTACACTTAAAGAAATCCCAATCCCTTAGAGCCACACGCTCCAGGGATCTAAACCTTGTCATCACAATAAACAAAACATGCTGATGGGATAGGTTCCTGACCCAGAGACTCCCCAGACTCTGGAATAGACTGCCCACACATGTCAAGCAGAGCACCTCCTTGGCCCTCTTCAAAAAGAACCTTGACGATTGGATGGGAGAAGGAAAATTCACCCCGGGGATCACATTAGTCTAGACAGCTAGACAGAGGTCCAGGGAAGTAAATAGTGTTAGAAGAAATAGCCAAGAAATTGTTATGGCTAGGCTTGTATAGGCCCTAGGGTCGATAGCCTAGTACCAACCTATGACCCTATTATCTCTCTATATGCAGCTTTAATGACTGAGCTCACTGCCCTCTGTGCCATCCAGATAATATCCCACTGAACTACTACCAAATAACTTGATGTCCCTTACTATCCTGTGTCAGTAACTAAGGAGCTTCAGTCCTCACTACTGACTTCAATGTGAGACTGCCACTTAAACAGGAGTAATAGTTCATAATTCCTCCTAAGAGCACAACAGGGACACAAATGTATAACCTGGGACAGGACTGTATACTTCTGTCCACCCCAAATATAACTCCTTATTACACAATTCAGGGCAATGTGCCCCGTTTAAGACCTCTGATACACTCATGCTTAAAATAATTACATCTCATACATCCAAACACTTCTAGGAAAGCCTGACACACACTTTCAGACTTACTGCGACAGGATAGCTCCTTCACTGAAACAGCCACTACACCAGTCCCAGCTTCAGGTATGTGGTCTGTCTGGGTCTCCTCCAGGCTACTCAATCTACATGCCTGTCTCTCAGCCTCAATATCTGTCACTACATGCACACAAGTCACTGCATCATCACAGTCATTCCCTATCAGGACATCTACAGGAATATTCTCAGACACAAGCGCCCCTTCCTCAGAAAGCCTAGTAACTTCCATCAGTTGCACCTCAGGTCAGTCTAGGTACTATAACTCCCCTATGTCCTTGCAATAACCATGTCTAAGGGAACATCAGTACCTCCAAGCAGCTGTGGCTCACTTTCAGACTTAATGCTACAGGATAGCTCCTTCTTTGAAACAGCCACCACACCAGTATCAGCTTCAGGTAAGAGATTTGTCTGGGTCTCTCCCAGGCTACTGGACCTACATGCCTGTCTCCAAGCTTGACTGCATGTCACTGCATGCATACAAGGTACTATATCATCAAAGTCATTTTATATCAGAACATCTGTAGGAATATCCTCAAACACACCTACCTGCTTGCTTCCTCTTCCACCCTCCCAGTCAAGATGAAGCCCAACCAAAGGTATTTGGAATGGGGTCCCTCCCAATGCTCTGACTGGAGTGGACTGTCCAAGCAGGTACTGCTCTTCTCTAACCACTGCAGGTCTCACAATGGTTACATCAGAAGCTGTGTCCCTCTTAGCAGTTACCTGTTTACTATCTACTAAGATAGGATATAACTTTTGGTGATAGATTGGAAGCCCTGTTGTTTCCAAACAATTTACTACTGGCAGTTTGTCATCACCACTTGTTGGCTCCCTCCCCTTCTGTTTCTCCTCTTGCCTTGATTGGCATTTGACTACTCTGCGGTGTCTCGGGTTGCATCTGAAACATCTAATCCCTAACCATGCATTTGGACTAGTAGTTTCCCCTGTCACTGGTGTACTTTTCTGGAATAGTTTAAACTGCCTCCCATGGGTTCCCTTATGTCCATGTGCAGCATTAAGTATCCCTTTCTTATGCATTGGTGCTCTGCTTGCCAAGTAGCAATCCCCTTTTTAATCCAACTCCTCTGCAAGTTACACACCCGGTCTGCTAACCAGATTCTCATGTCATCAGGCAAAGTACTGAGGGCTTGTTCCCTGATCAAAACGTCTGCCAGTCCCTCAAAACTGGTGACCTGACACCCGCTCGCCCGTCTGTGAAAGTAAGTTAAGTCAGCAATACAGTCATGTACACTTTCATATGCCTTGTTTCTGTGTTCACAAAACTTTTTTCTATAAACTTCAGGTGTTAGTTTAAAATAATCTAGAAGATGGTTCTTAACTTTAACATAATTCAAGCGATCTACATCAGGCAATTTTGGCATGGCCGGAACAGTTTTACCATGTAGTAAGGAGTCAGGAGCTGAACTAAGAGCTCACGGTCAACATCATATTGTCTACACGCCCTCTGAAATATATGAATAAAACAAAGTCATCCCCTTCCCTGTACTGAGGAAAACGTGTACTGACCTTTACAGCTTCTGGGGTCTGGTTATTCTCTTCCCCATTACCCCCGTGACCCTTGTGAAGGGTAAGATGTTCCACTTCACGCCAGTGCTGTCTCTCATTTTCCTCACCCTCTAAATGTCTCAGTCTCTCTTTAGTCTCCAGCCATTGAGCTTCCAGGCATAGTCTCTCTGCTGACTCCAGTTCGAGACAATTGGCCTCCGGTTCATATTGACCCTGATTCTACTCAGACTCCCGTCATATGGCCTCCAGTTTATATTTACACTGCTTCTCTTCAGCCTCCAGTTCATATTTACACTGCTTCTCTTCAGTCTACAGTTCACATTGGCACTGCTTTTTCTCAGCCTCCAGATGTTCATTCTCTACTCAGCCTCCAGTTGCAGTCTCCTTAATTCTAGATGGAATCTCAGGTCCTCTGAAGGAAATGTGTACTGCCCTATCTTGGCAGACTGCACATCCCAATACCAAAATGGATATCCTCTGAACAGCTGGTCTGAGCTGAAGCTGCAACTAAGGCTGAGATCATTGCTTGCTTAGATTGACATGCACCAATCCTCTGACTGGTCCTTCCTCAGGTTACTATGGTCTTCTGCTGACATCCCTGCCTGCTGTCCCTGACTAACTATAAATAAACAAATAAAACTGTGGTGGGCTGAGATTCTGTATGTTTACTTTGGGGTTGTTGAGAGTGCACACCTTAATGGCAACTACCCACAGGATACTAAAGTCCAGTTAAAAATCATACACTACTGGAACCAATTAATGTGATGTCCAGATAATATCCCACTGAACTGCCACCAAATAATGTGGCATCCCTTACTATCCTGGGTCAGTAAATAAGGAGCTTATATCCTCACTAATGACTCCAATGTGAGATTGTCACTTAAACAGGAGTAATATTTCACAATTTTCAAATAAGAGCAAAACAGGAACATAATATATAACATGAGACTGGACTGTATACTTCTGTCCACCCCAAATATAACTCCTTATTACACAATTCAGAGCAATGTGTCCCAGTTTAAAACCTCTGATACCCTCACCGTTAAAATGATTAAATCTCACATAACCCAACATGTTTGTATACAATACACAGGTTAATCTGAAATTATATACAAAAACTCAGCCAAAGATGCTAGCACAAATGACAGTGTCTAATTTCTTCACACCCTCTTTGGGACATACCATTCTAGATATATTTATATCTGTCAAGGCTCAAGCAGTTCATAACCAAGCTGGCTGTTGACCTACAGTCCCTGACCTACCAGAAAAGTCTTTAAGTGCTATACCTTTATTCAATTTGTTTTAGGCTTCTTCAGGGTGAGCCATACTTTGCATTCTGCATCATTAGGGACCTGATACTCCCTGATCTCTTGTAACTTCACAAGAATAATGTGAGGGTATTTTAGGTTCCTTAATTTGTAATCATTCAGCCGCATATTCCATATTCCATTGCTTTCTAATCCCACTTCATAACATGTTTCTTTTCATTAATTAAATATGTGGATTGTCTACAGATTGAACTTGTATAAATAGCTCTCCTTGGACATTCTATTTATTTCCTCTTCCTTTGTCTGTTTTATTATAACATCCTATCTTGCTTTCAAATGTTGAAAAGCTTTATGTCCATCATATGTTAAATTGTGCTTTGCAAGATTCTTATTTCTTTCTCACAAATATTTTTAGACTCATACGATGATAATTTCTGAAATCGCTGGACATGTTCATCCAGAAAAGTTGGCATAAAAGCAGAAGATGCCTTCAGTTTCTGAAATCACTCCGTTTTTAATGCATCATTAAATCATTTCCCACTACTTCTGCTGTCACTTTTAATGTCCCTCATTCTTTTTAGCTAAACAAGGAATAACTTTTAAAACATGATTTCTTAAAAACAAGGAAAGAAAATCTTTTTCTCAAAAGTGCATCTATCATTTGAGAAACTGCGATGAACTTTATTCTTCAATGAAGCTGGGAGAAAGAAACAGACTAATAGAGCAGACAGAAAAGAAAGAGAAAAAGAGGAAAAAGACAGACAGAAAGAAAAGATGAAAAAAGAGGGTGTGCATTTATTGGAAGCTCAGTGCTTGAAAATCTGCTACATCTACTGACTTCTTTTCCATCCAGATAGCATTGCGGAATTTGCGGTGGTGGTGCTGCGGTAGCATTGTCGCCTCACAGTTAGACGTTGCCCGTTCGATTCTCAGTTAGAGCATCTTCAGTGTGGCAACATGTGTGAATGGGCGCTCCTTCGTTGAAGGTTGTGCATTAGGCCCGGCAAGCCAGCACGTAAAAATCTACTGCCAATCATTAGTGGACCGGAGTTCCGCTGTGGTGACCCCTAACCGGGAAAAGCCGAAAGCCACAAACAAACTGAAAGCACCTGTTTTGTTTCTTCTGCTACATTTTAGTGTTCCATTTCTAATTTCCTTTTCAGTGTTGAATGGTGAGCTTCTTAATTATGTCTTGATGTTGCACAGTTTAAAACAAGATCTTAAAATTCAGTATTACTTTTCAGAAGAAGATTCCAAAACATATGTCACTTCTGTCTGAGCATCCAATATCACTTATTTAGGCTGTCAAGAAACTTTATAATAAAAAAAAAAAATCTCTGAGAAACATCTTTCAGATCTCTTTGCAGCTTTCTCTTCTGATGGAATGTAAGCATGTGCTTTTTACAGTTTCATCAAGTTATTCAAAGAAGTCTTTAGATTTTAATTTGTAGAGCTTTTGCTGGTAACAGTGCTATCATCAGCTAACATAGTTTTGGTTTATTCTTGCATTTTTCTGATGTCTGGCATTGTAAGCATTTCTTAACTTTTCAGAATATACCGTAATGATACAGATTTCAAGCCATATTCATTGTCTTGGAATTCAACAGGTTCATAGGTTAGTACGAGGGAGTTTTCAGTATTCTTAGTTCCTTTGACAGTACTTTTTTCCAAAAATGTTCTAGTATTTTGTCATCATATTCTGAGTTTTATTTTTTTTACTTTTATCAAAAGCTAAACAATTCAGCAAAAGTTTTCAGAAATGGTTTCTTCTTCTGGGGGTGAGGATTAAGTACTTGAATACTTGTATCAAATTTTCATTCTTGTTCTATTGCCTTTTACCACGTATTAGAAAACACATCATTGACCCTACCTCAAGAATTAGAATAGTAGTCCGCCATGGGTTCTTATTACGTGATCAAGGATGCCTTTTGTGGAATGCGTCTTGATTGAACGTAAAAGAATGAAAAGGCAAAATAGCGAAGCGGCTTTTAAGTAAACTCTTTCCCTGGGAAAGAATTTGCTTGGCCGCTTCCATTACTTTGCAGTTTTCAGCACTGTAGTGTGATCTTGGAGTTGGTATATTTAAGTAGGGGGGTGTGGGGACACAGCCCCCCACATCAGGGGGTGTGGGGGGGGCAAAGCCCCCCACTTTATGTAATGTTTTAAAGTATTTTTCCCTTAGGAAAAAAAAATCGCTGTTCTGAGGTTTTGACATTGTAAGCTTTCACTTACATGGGGTTGATTAATCATCGTTCGCTTTTTTAAGTGTTCAATGATGTAATATAGACCTGTCCACCACACCTGACCTATATACAGCATACACTTTTCCAAAAAAATATTAATAATAATAATAATAATGTTTCCAGAAGAAAAACACAGAACAGCAACTCTTTTCCCCAACATGATGTAACTGGTATCTTTTACAATTTATCTTAAAACAGACTACCCTTAATAATCCCTTTTAAAGGCAGACAATTAAGTAGTAGACTGGCAATTGAGACTTAATAAAACCACTAGTTCATCTTTAACTATATCATGCCACACTAAATCATTAGCATAATAACCATTCATGAATCTTCAGAATGTTCACCTAGTACTTTCCATGGTCATAAGGGAACTGGACACCAGCTCAGACAACATGCAATGGGCGCAAGGCATCAGTCCATCCCAGATATTAGACTGGATTACATCTTGTAAAAAAAATTAGTAATGAGCAAAGACAGTCACATATTACAAAAGTACTTTCCATGAGTAGTAATTACATGCACCTTTGTGTCATATATGCTTTATGATGAAAACCATGTTAATATTTCATATTACTAAGATATTGTAACACTAAATTAAGTTTGACAGTTTAGTATGGGAAGAAATAATTAAAGCCGCAGTGATGGTTTAGTCAAATCTTCTCAATGATCAGTATTATCAGATAAATAATGTGTTTTGAAATAAAGGGTATTACTTACAAACAATTGCTAAGGGCTGGTATGACCCAGTAACCATATCCCATACTCCTACATAGTTCTAACAGTTGCAGACCTGCCTATACTACTGCATATTTGGAAAAGGCAGGGCAACAAGAACATATCGAAATGAGATCCACACTGTATTCCATTATTCCCAATGAACCGAGTCACAGAGTACAGTGCATCTGTGCAGCTTAACATCATAAGGCTACAGGTACTTAAAATAACCCTGATATATGTGATCTACCCAGTGATCTACATATATATATATGTGTGTGTGTGTGTGTGTGTGTGTGTATGTTTATGTATATAATAGATAGATATATTTATATCTGTATATATGCATGTGTGTATACATGTGTAATCTCACCACACGTCCAATATTCCAATAATGTGATGTATGTTAAAGAGCAACAGAATGTGGCATCAGGAACTCAAGCCAGTGGACGCTCATGCTGTTCTAGATCCCCTCATTACGATATTACAAAAATGTACTTTTCTCCACAGTGACAGCTATGTTTCTGAATCCCTCTTGACTGTGGAGAAGGGAGCAGTAGTACAATAACAGGAAATCCAAGTAACTTTATGAAACATTTCCAGCAGTACATGCAAAATATCTCAGAGATGTAGGCTGTATGCCAGCTGTACAGCTCCATATCACAATTGTAGCAGATGTTTTAACATAGTCTGATAGCACTATGTGGGTAAAGGTGATGTATTTCTAAGAGATGAGATATGAAGCAATGCCTGCAAACACAGGTCTTCCCCTGGCATGCTATCAGTTTGTAGTGTGCATAACCGCTGTTGTACTGAAATGACCTAACTGTAGCTGCTAGACCTTGAATGGCAGGATTGTCCCTACTAAACATGATTAGCAGTACATCTGTCCTGGGTTTGACCACCCTCTCAGTTATAAACTCTTTCCATTAGGAGGCTAGGCAAATATTGTGGTGAACTGTAGGTCTGCAGTTTGTTAACACTTATGCCTACAACCAGATATATGTTAATAGCATTGTGCATGCTTCAAAACCCACCCCTCCATGTTCCATGATGTACAGTCATTATCACATATCTGTGCTTGGGAGGACTACAAAAGATCTTTCTCTAAATGAATTGTAGCCATTTCAGGGTACGCACTAATCCCATTATGTCAAATCTTTTTTTCAGGAATAACAGGCCATGTTTATGAATATTCCAGAAAAAAATTCTGAGTAGTGCATTTTAACAGAAAGTATAATGGCACACATTGTGATACCAGTAGCAATATATTAGGGGATAAAGACACTATTTTTCAAAGCTGTATTAGATTTATCTGATGTGATATTCCTTTTGCAAATCTTTATGATTAGCATTCTGTAAACTATCAGTTTACTGATAATCTAGAAGTCTTTAGCTCAGCAATGTGTCAGTGTTTGCCCTTGTGAATGAGGTCAAACTGACCTGTGCTGCTCTTTAGCCATTTAGACCAATTTGGCCAAATAAAGCCCTACTCCCTTAGGGAACCTCGCACTAGATTATGATAGTCTACAAAGATTTGACTAAGAGACACTATAGCAAAGTCCAAGGTATTTTCTTACTGTAGTCTTTCTCTGATAGTAGTTACAAGTGGCATTAGTGGTGCAGACAACATTCCCTGTCATGTATTGCACTAGTAGTTAGTCTAGTATTATTAGTAAATACAGCTTCATGCTGCTTGTATGACTCAGAGACCCATAGAATGCAGCTGTTTTTGTTGCTGAGTGCTTTTTAGGTTTTACAAACCAAAACTGCTCAGATTACCCCTATATTTACTGTCAAGACCATAATCTGAAGACTGATACGGAGGTAATGTGTTTTCTTTTGCTTATCCTGTTGGCATGTGGTTAATGAATGGTTGCTAATGAATACAATTACAACAAAAAATAACTGTGGAATAGTCAGTCTCAGACAATATGAAAATAAACTCTAGTAAACATAAAATTAATAACAAAATATTCATCGTCATCATCAGAGATACTGTCATGTGAATTAACATCTGATAACTGAGTCATGTGACAGAATGTTATCAGTTCAGCAGTATGGCAAAGAAGAGCTTGCTACAGTCACAGAGAGAAGCAAAATAAAATCAGGGAAACAAATCATGAAGTGTGTGCTGAGTGGGGGAGGTAGAAGAGGAAAGAAACATGATTCACTTGGCTGAAAGTGGAAAAACAATAACAGAAACAATTTAAGTATTACAATTTCTGAGTCACGTACAAAATGGGCGGGGAGGGTAAGCAGAAACTTAAAGCTAAAAAATGGCTGAGCTGGACGGAAGAGGAGTTTTGGGGAGGAGCATATTATAGAATATTGAACAAGTATGTGTGTTTTGTATGCTCTCCCTATGTTAATATGGATTTCCGTAAGGCATCCTGATTTCCTTCCACTTGATGAACCATAATGCTTAGTGAGTACTCTAAATTATCCCCACATGCACTCCTTAGTGTTGCCCTTGTGGCCCAGGATACAACTGTGAAAGATCTATAAGCATTAGTCTACTTACACAGTTTAACAAATAATTAAAAGTATAAAAATAAACATTTGAAATAGTTCAAACAGGGTGGTGTGAGAACAATGCCATTTCTAAGCAGAGTCCTGAGATTATTGCCATTATTATTACACATTCAGAGGAAATTCACCAGTTTTTGTAGTTTTGTAGAATCATATTGACTGAAACAAAGTATAATAAATAACTGAATAAAAAACTCTAACCAAACAGAACAACTGTAGATGACTGGAAGCCCATGAAGTATTAAAGGGGATAATATGAAATCAGCATGTATAACAGACGTTAGACATTTTTCATGGGCCAGCCATTGGTCAGCTGGTGTCCTTGGAAAAAGGGGTCACTAGTGCCCCCATTTTAGTCTACCTACACCATTCAGATTGTTTTAACCCCTATTTTCTTACAGTTTTGTCATACTCTTCTTTTTTTTTCAACACATTCTAAATAATCCATTTATTTACTACAAAAAAGTAAACAAATAAATACTGAAAAAGTGCCCCTGTTAGACCAGCCCCTAGGTGGCCACTTAGTTGGCCTATGCCTAAGGCTCCAGTCTTCCAACAACTAAGTGCAAACCCACTGTGCATTTTGTCAAGTACTTCTGGGTATCTGAGAACATTGGTTATGGGAAGGAAGTGCTGGGGACTATGATGAGTCATTTGATTTCATCATGTTTCATGTTTCAAAATAAGCCTACTTCATCATAGCAAGGTCTGCTTAGTCACTACTAAATACATTAAAAAATAAACGAATTACTGCTGTAAATTCGATGACAACACTAAGCCTTAGTGTTATCACAGCACGTCCCAAGGATGCTGCAAGGTGTAGAATACTTAATATATAGAAGTAGTTTGTTTATTTATTTATTTATTTTTAAATCAAGGAAGACAACAGATTCACCTAGACCATTTTCAGGCTCAGTACAGTGATAAACAACCAAAGAAACAAACTTTAATTAATATCAGCACAACAGTGGCAATGTAGGAGCAAACATTCAGAGATGTATAAGTCAGGACAATATAGCATAAATGAACACATTCATAAGTAGACATGATACAAGAATTCAAGAATTCAGTCAGGAAAATAGAGAACAAGACTACCTGTACACGGTCATAACACCATATAGCACATAGTTTCTTTTGGAAAAAATTATATACAAAGAAAGCATGCATGATATGTACAATTGCTGGACATGGCATGTGAAAGAGAGTAAAGCACATGTGAAATTAGGAGAAGAAGGGAAAGGAACTGTGACACCCCTGTACTGGCCGTAATCAAGGACCCTCAATCCTCACCACTGGCAACAGTGGGGGATGTGCAAATTGGGCGGATGACAACTATACACACTAAAGTACAATTTCCCTTAAGAGCACAGGGAGACCACAATCAGTCTGGGGCTGGATTCTCCCTCTTTCTCCAGATCCCCAATAATACTCCCCACTGGCTATAGGGCTGAGATCTCAGCTGACTGGCCAAGCCAAAACCTCCAGCACCCTCCCTGTCCAACCAGTGTTTCATGTCCCTGCTCAAGTAGCTGACACACACACACACACACACACACACACACACACACACACACACACACACACACACACACACTCTTTGGGGTTTGATTTATATACAAACACACACACTCCTGGGAAAGGCTGGCAGAGGTTTACTAGCTATGCCCCCTTCTGCCCAGACTATAAGGTAGTTTCCACTGCCACCAACCTCTCTTATCAGCTACTTTTAAGGCCCTTAACAAAGAGTATCTAATCCTACTGTGTAATGTTACTATTAATCCAAATGGTAGTCTGACCAAGAGCAAGGCTATTTAGGAGTGGCCTATACAGTGTCACCAAATACATATGCAAGTATGCTAATAGCTTAAATATGTCTCACAAATATCAACCACAAAGATAGGGTTAAATATATTTAGTAATAAATAATAAAATAAGACAATACTCAGTAAATCAACACAGTAATTTCAGAGTTCAAAATCACAGGAAATATTTAAAACAACATTGCAGGACAGTCTCAAATAAATACAGAAAACATCTAAATTAATAATTACTATATTCCTAACTATATCTAAAAGAATTACTAAGCCCTAGAAACTTACTTCCAGCAAGGCAAGTGCAGATGTGATGATGAGTGGATGTTCGTGCTAGGTCCACGACAAAATACAAAATGCCCAGCCTCTCTCTGATAGAGCTCTTAAATTAATATCAAATATTACTGCTATGTTAGCTTGGATGACATCACTTTTTGTCACCTGACTTCAGTTTCCAAGCTAAATCCCTTTTATCAGAAACAGAATTTAACATTTCTGTGTGAAAAATACATACCTCTCAGATGTTTGCTCATAACTGTGAAGCTGCTAGGAAGTCCTAATGCAAGTAAACTCTTCTGCATCTCAAACCTAGTAATTACTTCTCTTGCAAAACAATACAACAACTTCTAGCTCTAGACATTCTGTCTGCTACTGAACTGAAACTGAGAGATAACTTTATAGCACCATCATAAAACAATGTAATTTCAGCTTATTTTCTTGATGTTTTGCAAGTTAGCCTTTTATGTCCCAGTTGCCACTGTTGAAAATATATGCATTTACACAATTACAATAGCTTCTATACATTTCTGTTCTAAGCCAGCAGGGCATGCTATGGTTACATATTTGAAGCTCAGTACTGTACAAACCCTGTACAACACATACTTCTGCATAAATCATATCAATATTCACAACCGACATAGAATTATTTACAAAATTTCAGACAGCTGGGTTGACAGTGTGACAGGAGGATGACAGAAAACACAGAAAAAATAAAAAAATATATGAGGAACAAGAAGGAAGTGTGCAGCTACCTCCTACTCAGGTTAATGAGATTCTTGAAGATCTACAGCAGTTTTTTGGGACATGTTTAAATGTAAAATACGACAACAGCCAGTTCACCAAACTCGATTTATTTGCTGTACAGTCTCTAGCGCCTCGGCTTAACAAAGCCTTCAAGGAGTTACTCCTTGAAGGCTTTGTTAAGCCAAGGCGCTAGAGACTGTACAGCAAATAAATCGAGTTTGGTGAACTGGCTGTTGTCGTATTCTACATTTGGATTCTTTTTTCCTTTTTGAGCTGAAGAGCTGCTGTTGTGAAACTTGTTTTCTCGTCTCGTTTCTCCATGGCCAGTGATCCAGGGGTGAATATACCTAGAATATTTAGGGAGGAAAATGTAAATACCTCCCAGCGGTCCATAGAAGGCTTTCTTAATCGAAATATGGATTCTAGTATGAACAGAACGGAAGGAAATGTAGAGGTTAATTCAGGAATCCCGATTTGGGAACGCTTTTTTGCCGAAACTAGAAGCAAGAGAGACACTAACCCTTTTGCCCATGTTGGTAAAAGATCTACAGAATATTTAGGTGAAATTAAGGTACTGTTATCCAAGCTCAAAAATTTAATGGATAAAGAGATGCTGACACATTACAACTATACCAGTTTACAACGGTATGTTGATTTGAATATTGTGCCCAGAGGCTTACGAGCCATAAAATTTCCATCAGAACCTTTTGTTTCCTCATGCGCAACTGATAAAGTGTTTATGAACAGATGGGAAAAAGCAGCGCATCAATGTTCCATAGAATGGTTGAAAATTTTGATAGAGCGGGACATTGTGAAACTAGCTAATATTAAAAAAGACATCAATTTGTTATGCATGAATTTATCGGCTACACTGGACAGAACTAAATTTGAATCTTGCTTGATAGATATTCAAGAAAAGGTTCACATTCTTGAAAACAAATGTATAGAACAGAAGACTCATAAAATTTCAAGAGACCTGAGAGACTTTGAAAATGGTACTGCCTTTTTCGGCGGAGCCAATCAGAGACCACGTTACAACCGTAACTTTTCAAATGTGAAGGATAATCAGCAAGCGAGAACTGAAAGTTTTTCCAGGTACACTGACAAACAACCAAATAGAGCACCGAGTTACAATGAAAAAGAACATGATTTTCCCCCTTTATCACCGCCGGCTGATGATTGCTTCCTACCTGAACATTTCGGCGGTTATAGACCAGCAGGGAGGCAACAACAATACAAAAGAACGTATGCAGAACAAGAGAATTATAGGGGAGGACCATATCGCCCGTGGCGCGATAACAAAAGGACAAAATGGTATTAATTTTAATGCTTGTAACAAAGTAGTGAATTTATCCGGTTGCTTTATTAATGAAAATGTATATACAGTACTAAATCATGGCTTGAAATTTGTTCCGACAGTTTTTCCGAAAATGTACCAGTGTAAAATTGATGTCTTTAAGTTTATACGAAAATTACATTTATGGTACTATTTCAATTG
Organism: Protopterus annectens; assembly: GCF_019279795.1. Taxonomy (NCBI): domain Eukaryota; kingdom Metazoa; phylum Chordata; order Ceratodontiformes; family Protopteridae; genus Protopterus; species Protopterus annectens. Next base: position 940,906,330 of record NC_056741.1, read on the forward strand.
TATTGCAAATGAGAATGTGGAACAGAAAGAGTCTGAAATAAGTAGTTTAGATAGTGGTGATTTTGAAGATGACCGAGAATCTATAAATGAATCATTTGTATCATGCTTTAGTGAACTAAACGCTTATTGTACTATAGATACTTCGAAAATAAGAAGGGACAAGAAGTTTGTACCACCTTTTATACATGAGGGCATCAAGAATTTCTCCACTATGATAAATTTTGAGATTGATGAAATTGTAAAAAATGTAAATACTTCTACTGTGAATTTTAATCTAACCAAAAATGAATGGTCTGAGTTAATTAAATTTTCTAGACAAAAAGAGTTGATAGTAAAGCCTTCTGACAAAGGTAATAAAATAGTTATCATGCATCATACGCAATATGTTAAGATGTGTATGAATTTGTTAACCAATACATCAGTATATAGGGAGAGTTCTTTAGCGGAATTGACAATGGCTCAAAATAATTATATGGAACTAATTCAAAAAGGTCTTAGATTAGGTTATTGGAATGAAAGTGATGTAGAATATAAGTTAAATATAAATGATTGTAGTTTTGCACAGTTCTATTGCTTACCAAAGCTGCACAAAAATATAAATGACCCTCCAGGTAGACCGATAGTTTCGGCTAGTAATTACTTTTTGCATAATCTAGGACTTATTTTACATGAAGTGCTGCTAAAAGAAGCTATAAAATTGCCATCATATATTAAAGATTCATTTGATTTTTTAAATAAAATTAAGAATGTTGTGTGGTGTGAGGATATGTATTGGTTAACATTAGATGTTAGTAGTTTATACACTAATATTAAAAATATACATGGTTTAGAGGCAGTGTTCAAATCAATGGGAGATTATCCACTAACTCATTATATAATGGAACTGGTAACATTTTGCTTGGAGAATAATTATTTTTATTTTTATAATACAATTTATCATCAAATACAGGGCACTGCAATGGGTGCAGCCTTTGCACCCATGTATGCCAATATTTTTATGGGTTTAATGGAATCTGAATGTATTTATACACACTATTTTGTTAATACACATGTTATGCATTATTTTAGGTTCATAGATGATTTGGTTTTTTTGTGTAAAGGAGGCAAATCTGAAATTGACAATTTTATAAAAGATATTCAGAATAATAGATTTGATATCAAATTTGATGGATTACAATGTGGAGATAATGTCTCTTTTTTAGATATTAATTTAAAAGGAACTGTAGGAAAATATATTTCCACTAGCATACATAGGAAATTTGACTCAGTTAATCAATTTCTGATGGGCACTAGCTGCCATCCTACTCATACTATAGAATCAATACCATACGGTGAATTCTTAAGAATCTCCAGAATATGTAATAATGAAGATGAATTTTTAAAAGAAACTAATAATACGATGGAAATGTTTAAAAATAGGAAATATGATATGCAAGTATTAAAAAGAAGTAGAGATGAAATACTTAGAAAGAGGTATAATGGGAAGTCTCAAAATAAAAAGTATAGAGAAAAAAAGTATAATGAAGAAGGTGGAGACATGGATAGTATTTTTATGGTATCCACATATAATATTTGTAGTAATGACATAAAGAATTGTATATCATATTTTTGGCGATCTTTACAGAATTATGAAGAATTAAAGGGGATGATGAAGAAAAAATTAATATTTAGTTATCGTAGAGGGAGAAATATCAAAGATATGATAGTACACACTAAATTTGAACCACCTATTTCTCATATAGATAGAATAATAGGTAGTTTAGGTACAATGCCCTGTGGAAATTGTAAAATTTGTTCTCATGTGGAGAATATTTTTCATTATATTAATGGAAAAAGTTATAAATCAACAGGTTCCTTTAGTTGTTATACCAAACAAGTTATTTACACGATTAAATGTGGTTGTAAAAAATTCTATATAGGACAAATGAAAAGAATGTTTAAAGTGAGAATAATGGAACACCTTAGGGATATAAAAAATAACAAATTAGAGAGCCCTTTGGCTCAACATTTTGTTAAATTCCATAATTCTGATATAACCAACTTTAAGGCATCTGTATTAGAAAAGGTTGATAGTAAGGGAGCTAGTGAAGAAAGAATGAAGAATTTACTTTTAAAAAAAGAATTAATTTTTATTTTAAAATATCAGACACTTACACCAAAGGGACTGAAGAAAAGTGTAATATAAATCTGTCTTTTTAAAAGGTAATGGATTTTTTAATTGTTTAATGATTGTTTAATTATGTAATTAGTTAATAGGTGTGTGTATAAATAGGTAATAGTGATGTATTGTAATTTACTCCTTGAAGGCTTTGTTAAGCCGAGGCGCTAGAGACTGTACAGCAAATAAATCGAGTTTGGTGAACTGGCTGTTGTCGCATTCTACATTTGGATTCTTTTTTCCTTTTCGAGCTGAAGAGCTGCTGTTGTGAAACATGTTTAAATGTAAGCCTGGCTGTTTCCATCTTATGAAGCACCCTACTCAAGTTGGATTTCTTCAAAGGGAGACCATGCCTGTTAATCCTGGTGGACTTCTTCAACACAGTCATCAAGGATCCTGATGAGGGGAAATCTGTGCATACAGCCTACCTAGACTTAGCCAAGGCTATTGACACTATCCCCCACTCAGGCATAATTGATAAATTCACCCAGCTAGGTATCAACCTGTATATCACTAAATGGGTCACTAATTGGCACACTGATAGAGCCCATATAGTCAAAATAGGGGAATCCATCTCCAACAGCAGACCTGTAACCAGTGGTGTTCCACAGGGTTCAGTTCTGGGACCTCTACTGTTTGGAATCTGTTTCTGTGGAGTGCAATCTAAAACTAAAGGTCTGTGACTGACAAAGTTTGCTGAAGACTGCAAACCAGGAGTTGTCATAGAATCTTCAAATGATGTCAACATCTTACAAGTGGGTATGGTGCCAAATTCATGGCCTTAAACTTAATGCAAAAAAATGTATTATCATCCCTTTCTGTAAGATTAAAGGTCATGCTAACTACCACATCAATAACAATACCCAAGTACGCACTCAGTGATGAGAGACCTGGGCAAACAGGTTGACAGGAACCTTACCTTTGATCACCATGTCTCCACAGTGATAAAAAGTGAATTCTATACTGCTCATCTCATACGTAATGGCACTGTCTCCAGAAAAAAAAGTTATAACCTCCCTGTACTCTTCCCTCATTAGGCCAATAATTGAGTACAATATCCCTTTTGGCATATACCGTTCCAAGCACTTTCAGCAATTGGAAAGATCACAAAGGCTCCTCACAAGGAAAATTCAAGGTCTTCAGTATCTGTCCTATGAGGATCATCTGAAATAACAGTCACTTTATTCTGTTTCATACAGACTACTCAGAGATCATCTCTGCCTTGTATATAAGGCAATCTTTGACCCTAATTTATTGGAAATGCTGCATATCCATAAGTCAAATAGTGCACGGGTTACTTACTCTAATGGCCTTAACCTGATATGTGACATTAATAGAACCTGCTGGAGGGACAGATTCATCTTCCAGAGGTTACTACATCTTTGGAACAGACTCCTGCTACATGTCAAGCAGAACACCCCATTGGCCCTCTTCAAGCACAATCTAGACAATTGGATGGGTAACCATAAAGTCACCCCAGGGGTTCCATCTATGTCCCTCTTGGACAGGGGTGATAGGTGCTGATCATGGAAATAATGGTAGAACCTGGCAGGGCTTGTATGGGCCCTAGGGTCATTAGACTAGTAACCTCATATAATCTGATATATAGAGAGAGGACCTCTGTGGCCCATTATATAGGCTCTCTACAGTGTACTTGATTGAGATAAACTGACCAAGAGATAGGAACTACAAGAGAGACAAGAATCCAATAATTTACTTCCATTTAATTTATTTATTCATTTGTCTTTGTTGGAAAAGTCCGATTGAGTAAAACCCATTTTCAGTGATGGCCCAGGGGAAAAAAGCTCCACATTTAAATTATACATGGTGCACGTTTATATTTGCTTTGTAAAAACATTTATACATGAGCTTATTTACATGGTTTTTAAGTATTTCTTACATGGACATGGCATGTTAACACAAAACAAGATAGAAATTAACTTAAACTGGATAATTATTGAATAGAAAAATAAAATTCAATAACAGTTAATGTATTTATACCACAATGGCTGCAGGGAAAAGATCAAACTCTAGTGCTTTTGAGGTTAGTAATAATTTACAAAGAGACAAGTAGTAATGTAGCTTAAAACCTGAATATGACAGATATGAAAGGAGAAATTATGGAAAAGAGCAGAAAGATAAAATTGGCAAAGCAGGAATAGTAGTTAGTGGTGGGTCATGGGAGAAGGAGGAAGATGAAGATTTTAGGAAATTCGTGCAGTATGAGCAGGAGTGAAATGGTACAAATGATTGGGAAGCAAAGGGGCTATAAAAGTTGTACAAAAGTAATCTGAGTAAAGGCAAGCCTGGTGAGCAGGAAGAACAGAGCCATATTTTGCATAGGTGCAGTTTAAGTGAAGTTTTAAAACTATTTAAGTTTTCTGTCTGTTTTAACTGTGGGGGGGGGTTTGTTTTGACACATAATGGAATAGAGAGTCTCGAGCAGTGGTGGATGTTTGATACATAGTAAGAGCTTATTGCTGGAGTAGAGGTCTCTAGTGGGTAAATAGTAAGTAGAGTATTTTCTAATGCTGTCCATTTGTCTGGAGATTACAGTAGGTTGTGGACTATGGGTTGTTGTATGTTAACTGATATGGGAGCTCAAGCCAGCTTAAATGGCTTAATGGAAGGCAGTGGTGTGTTTTATAAGGTTGTTTGGTTGCAAATGTAGCCATTTTGTAGTAGCAGGAGGCTTGTTTAGTTTTACACAGTGTTGATATTTGTAAGAATGGGGCAAGCATATAATAGAGAAGGAATGAGGTAGTTGCTACTAAGATAATACTAACTTGATCTGTCAGGTAGTTTTTCGCACTAAAGAGGGATACACATTTTTGGTGAATTTTCTTGGTGGAAGGTGGTGATCAGATTTAAGATTGCCATCTATTATAACTCTGAGTAGTTTAGTTTGGCTTATGATTTCTATTTTTGTGTTATTTCTTGAGGTAACATGAAAATGTGTGTTTTTGGTTAAGGTGCTACTTTGGAGTAAATAGCTTAAGTTTGATTTTTGTCTTTAAGCAGTAAGTTAGAATTTTTTAGCCATATGTTAGTGTCAGTGAAAGATTTATGAGTGATTTCCTGTAATTTTGTTATAAATGGGGCAGAACAGATAAGGATTGAATCATCGGCATATTGTATGAGAGTGGCAAGTGTTGTAGAGGCATGAACTTTATTAGTAAACAATATGTCTTATGACAAAATATAAGTTAATAAATAAACATTATATTTTAATGTTACTACACATAAATAGCAACCATTCTTGATATCTAATATTAAATAGTCTTAAGTTCAAGAAACCAGCAAGTGGAGTGAGACATGGGATATTAGATGGGGGACTGGCTGAGGGGGCCAAATTGGGCCCTGCGATTGCTAAGACTGACCTTGAAACACTCAAATCGATAGTTTCCAGCCTCAGATTTTTTCCAGCCATTCTTCTAAACAGGTGCTGGAGATCCCCCTATTATCATCTTTCTTCAGCAATATCCATTTCACATTCCCTACTAGCCAGCAAGATCATATGGATGCTGATGTTGCAACAGTGTGACAATGCAGTGCTCTTGACAACTTGAGAACAAAAACTTGAGTCTTTAGGTAGAGCAGAACAACATTTGCAAATACAGGGAATGCATGTGAAGAGAGAGTACTCCTTGTCATAAGACTGAAAACATAATTATCTGAACATCATAAAACTAAAACAGAAACCCTGAAATCTATGAAAAAAACAAAACTCTAAAGACAGAATCTCAGAATCGTGAAATAACACAAAAGATTTATGCCTGCTTATATTTATTAAATGCTCTATGCTTATAAACATCTTTTGAGTGACATCATGTGCGGACCACAGTATCATCTTTTTTCTCTTCTTTTTGGTTTCCCTAGTTGTTTCATAAAAAGGAGTGTGGCTGCTCCATCACTGTCTTTCATGTGCCTTCATCACACCCTTATGTCTTTTGCTGCAGAATCGCTAAGGCTTAGAGATGAGAAAACAAAAATAATAAAGATCCAGTGTGGATAGCTCATGTGAGAACTATGAATACATATTGTGTAATAGGAAGGTGGTGGGTAAGTACAGTAACCTTCCTAACAAAAAGCAATCTGGTGCCCCCTGCAGTTCCATGAGCTGTCATCCTCCTCAACTCAAAGCTGAAAAATAAAACGTTTTTCTCAAAATTGAGGACCAAGACATTCATTGCTTCAGTTTTGACAATGAATACTGTATCAGCATCCATTTCTGAATTTATTTTGTCAATGCTAGGACCGTACTCCTATCAACACCTGCCAGTCTTGCCTCTAACACCTTGCATCTATGGCAGCTGACCCCTTCAACCCACCCTATAAAAACAAGCAAACATTGTGCTTCTCAAATGATGGTTTACCAAATATATAATACAAATCACTGAACAGGTACAAAGCAATTCTTATGACTGGCCCTAAAAAAATAACCTAAAAAAAGAATCTGACAAGTATTTGGTATCTGACTCTCTGGTCACTCTACCCTCCTAAACTCATTTAAAGTTGCTTAATATATAAATAATTTAAAAATGTTGAAATTAGTGTTACTGTTTGCTTAGATAATGATTTCTGCTTTATTATAACATCATTAAATATATTTCATTAATAGATATTTTAACCACATTAGAGTTGCTAACTGTCTGTGCTGAGCTTCAGTGCTACAGTATTACTACACATTCATATACTCATGTATAAGATAAGATAGGTATTTGCTTTTATTCTCTTTGAACGTACCATATCCATTGCTAATACATGTTAAGACAGTAGCATCTATCAATTAAAATTTATTAACAATTTATTAACCAAGCTATTGCATCTTCCATTATTCAAAAGCATATTATAGCTTCTTTTATAGCTCTGTGAGATACGCAAGCTAATAACAGAAAGGATTATATTGCATAAATACTTTTGAGTTCTCAAACTCTAAGCAATACAAGGAAATGAAACTCTTCTGAATCATTCCTGCACCCACCATTACTGGACAGACCCCTCAAAAGGCCTATCTTCATAATTTTCTCTTTAATTCACAGTATCTCACAGAGGTGTTTTCCCTTATAGGCAGTGGACAGCCTACCGTTTTGTTTTATTAAGCAGATAGATATATGCCGCAGCAACAACATACTTGTATGTGTTTTGAGGAAAAAACGGATGATCAGCTGTAGGAAAGCTCTGTCAGCTAAGATATAAGCTGGTTTTATTATAATACATGCGTACCTGCATGTCTGATAAGTCCATCACAGATCTGCGATGAGAAAGAGGTTTTAGCTCATTGAGACACTTCAGTAAACAAGTCCAGATAAATTAAACTATGCTATTCGTATGAAGTCATGTAGTTAAAAAGACAAACCTGGTGAAAGCAGACATCACAGACCTGGTGAAAGCAGACATTATCCACTTTCAAAGACTAAGTATCAATGTTTTTAAGATTGGAAATATGGGAATTTTAGTTTATGAAGGTTATTCATTTGGCTACATATATTGAATATGACACAAAAACATGAAGAAGATATGCATGAATGAAGGTTAAATTTGAATCAAAATAGCTTTTGAAAAATTTTCTTTTTTTTAAGACGTCACATTAGCTCATGACTATGGCAGTTAAAATTTATGGATTATTAGATCCAAACTCATGTTTTCTACATTCAAATGTAATTTGATATTTCATGCACAAACCTCTTCTACTAAGTATGATGTGGTCAGCTAGTTACTTTCTAAAGCATTGCTGAATGAAATCACTTTAGGAAAAGCTACCACTAAAGGGGAGAAACCTACTTTTATTCCATTCCACTCAGTGAAAGAAAATGTGTTGTAAGCAGATCTGTGTTTGTGTATGTCTATGTGTGTGTGTGTGTGTGTGTGTGTGTGTGTGTGTGTGTGTGTGTGTGTGTGTGTTTGTGTGTGCGCGCATGCGTGCGCATATTTAACTGGAGCCCTTCAGATCTCCATGTGTCTCCTGTGGTACCATAGCTGAAATCAGCTCAACTCAGCTAAACTCAACTCAGCCCAACTCTGCTCAACTCATTTTTATAAAAGAAACAGAAAACAGTGCAGCTTTATGTCGTTGCCAAAGTGATGACCAGGGAACCACAATATTTACTCATATTGTTGCACAGTGGTCTCTGTCTCTTTCTCTCTCATTTGTTAGTGTACCTCTGTAATGACATAAGAACATTGCTTCTGTAGGCAGCACTGGTACAACATCATGGCTATCTCTGAACTGAACTTCCCTAGTTATATATGCTGTACATTGGACTGCTGTCTTCTGCTCACGATCATACCATTTCTGTAACCTTGTCTGCTGCTGTGCCTAATTTACAACACTACCTTTCCTCTGCATTTTTCTGTATTTTAGCAATATGCAGTGTGTGCCACGGCTCTAAAAGCTTCCCATTATCTCAGAGACATCAAAGTCTTAATGGTTAGTTTAGTTCCAATATAATATTTTTATCTCCTAAAATCATTTCTATATGCTGAGTGACCCTCCATATAAAGCTAAAAACTCACAAATAGTACTGAGACAAGTTTTAGGCTAAATTGTTGGCTACTTTTATTTCCCATTATTTTACATTTGTGTTACTTCAAGTATAATAATCACATTATAAATCATTCTTAAGACTCCTAACATGCTAGATTGATTGCTATATACATAAATTAGATAATGTACCAAAGTTTGCCATTGCAATTTGCAAATGGTAGATAAGGGAGTAGTTCCATATGTTTCGTCTATATTAGAACATCGAAGTATTACTACTTCGAATGTTCTAATATCGAACCCTTTGCATCAAACGCTGAAAATAGTGAAACTGCAGAATATCGAATACTTTCCTATGGAAAGTATTCGATGGGTCATTTCTGCAGCTTCACTATTTCCTCAACTGTGGAGCGAAGGTAATGGACCGGGTTAAGGTAAGTGTGCGAATGAAGGTGAGTGTGCGATAAGGACCTTAGGGTTAGGGAGCGGGAAAGGTGAGTGTATGGTAGTTATGGACCTTAGGGTTAGGATTGGGTTAAGGTAAGTGGATAGCTAGTAGTATATGTATGGTTTAGTGTAGGGTTTTGTGAAGTGTATGTGTGTGGATTATGTATTTTGGTGTGCTTGTGTTGTGTGTATGTTTGTTGGAACAACAATTTTTTTTCCCTGGGAAAAAATTCAGTGTTCTGAGTGTTCGATGTTATGGTGTTTCGAGTGAAATGGTTCGATAGTAGAACTTTCGATGTGGTAATACTTCGATGTTCTGATATGATCCCTATATATATATATATATCTATATATATATATATATATATATATATATATATATATATATATAAATATTGTAACCAGAAAGTAAAATGAAAGGTAAATGATCATTAAACAGGTTTGAACCTAATCCATAAACAACAACTGCAGTATGTAAACTGTTGGTATAGTAAAATATTGAACATCATTGATTATTATTGCATAAAGCATATTCTGTAATGTAAACTCTGAAACAGTAATAAAATAATGATTTATAATAGTAAGTTATAATAAATTTTCAGGGGGAATTAGAAGACAACAGGGGAGATGTGACAGACACTAACAAATATGAAGAAACCATTAAAAGAAGGATGAAATAATAAATCATACCAACAGTGTATACGTTTTCAGACAGGCTTTAGACAGTTTCTGATAGTGGTAGTTGCTAGGCAACTGGAGGTAAATGAAAGATGGTAGACCTACCTTGTGTTTCTTTAGGCCTAGTTGAAATATGGAATGACAAAAATCCTAGGTTAAGAATACAGATAAAGATCAATAGGTTACCAATGTCAGCACCTACAGGAATTGTTTAACATAAGTGGTAAGGTGTTTACCTTAAAGAGACAAGTTATAAGCTTTGATTTTGATTGTGGTTTATTGGCTAGTCTCAAATGGCACTTCAGAGCAGTTAGCCTAGTGGTCACCTATGAACATATGTAACTATAAGCTGAAGTTCACTTCCTTAATCCTTTTTGCTAACCCTATCCCCACCCATCCCCCAACTATAATCAGTAGCATACTGTACACCCATTCCTTATAATTACAACTAAACAAAATATGCATATTTTACAAACACAAGTACACAAGCACAACAGCAAACCTCACCCTTTTCAGGGTTTTTATTCTAACCTTAAACAGCCTACACTCACACTCACAAACTCAGCGCCAATGCTCAAAGTTTTATTATGAAATAAAGTTCTGGCAAAACTTACAAATCATACATACCTAGCATTTTATATTTTAAAAAGCCATCACTTTCTGCATTCACCCAATCAAGAGTTCAACCGGGAACAGCATACCCCTATGTATGTGTGTGTGTGTGTGTGTGTGTGTGTGTGTGTGTGTGTGTGTGTGAGTATGTATGGGCAAAATATGTATCTATATCTGTCTATATAAATATATATATATATATATATATATATATATATATATATATATATATATATATATATATAGGGATTTATGCCAAATTATCAGAGACTTACTTTATCGAATCCTATTTCATCAACTCCACTTCTTTGAGTCTCATTATATCAAACTCCCAGAACTATGAAAAGGAAGCCCTGGGAAAGAAACCACTCAACCACCAGGACAAAAAACCCCTCCAAGTGGGGGGCTTTCCCCCCCCCACACCCCTCACTGTGGGAGCTTTGCCCCCCACACCATTCCTAACTAAATATACCAACTCTGAGATCGCAGGACAGTGGAGGAAGGGCAAAGTTCACCATGGTGGACAAGTGGTTTCCTTTACTGGGGTTTCCTTTTTTTAGTTTCAGGTGTTCGATATAATGAGAATCGTAGAACTGGAGTTGATGAAATGGTATTCGATAAGTCTTAGATAATTTGCAGTCAACTCATATATATTTATATATGCATGTATATATATATATATATATATATATATATATATATATAGATATAGATATGTATGTATATATATATATATATATATATATATATATATAGGCTCCATTCAACCCATCAAAGTGGTAAAGGTTCTATTCAACCCATCAAAATGGTAAATTTACAAATGGAAAAAAGTTGGTATAGCTGAACAAAAATCAGCTGATTGCACATACCCAAGATCACTGTACTGTGCTGCTCCCCTTTCTCCATTGTATTGCAGTATCAGAGTTGATATATATAATTAGCAGGAGGTGTGGTAGAATTTGTTTTGCTTCGAATCTTTGTGATGCAAAGTATTGTGAATTTGAATCTTTGTAATTTGAACACGTATGAGTGTGTGGAAGTAGTTTCAAGTTCTGATAATTCAAACATCTGTCATACGCTCATACACACACACACACACACATATATATATATATATATATATATATATATATATATATATATATTATATACACACACACACATATATATATGCATGTATAAAAATATTTATCTATATATTTATCAAGATGTATCTTTTTCTATCTATACATATATATATATATATATATATATATATATATATATATGTAGCTATATATATATACATATATATATATATATATAGAGAGAGAGAGAGAGAGATCTATATCTATCTCTCTTCATATATATATATATATATATATATATACACTCACACACAGCCACACACACACATATGCACACACACACATCTAACCTTAAGCTACAGATGCATATAATTTAGTATATTGTTTTGTTTGTACAATAGTAGTCACTACAGGTAGTGTTTCAGTTTGAAACTCATGTTTATTTACAATGAATAAAGTTCATAAAAGAGGAAATTGGCATTCATACCAAACTGTACAAAATAAATTAATTTCTTATGTGCACCTATGCTTACTTCTGATGAATCCATATGCACTACAAATTCTTCTTCTGCTTTCCACTTTTCCCAATTAGAGGTCACCACAGTGGAACAACGGTCTGCAGAACATTTGGCAGTGGAGTTTTACAGTGTCAGGTTGCCAGCCCAGCACCCAACCTTCTACAGAAAACATACACGTGCACACCTAGAGCCAATGTAGAGCGTCCAATCCACCTGCAGCATGTCTTTGGAATGTGAGAGGAAACGCACATAACAACAGGGAGGACATATAGACTCTACATAGAAGGCCCCCCAGCCAAGAATTCATCTGGAGAACCTCTTGTTGTGAAGCAGCAATGCTAACCGCTGCATTGCCGCAGCCATCTGATTATGAGTATGGACTCCCAAGTATAGCATTTTCTTTAACAGCCTAAAGGGTGTGCCGTTGCATTTGTTCACTTCACCTTTAGTGGAGTCTTACCTTGTACGCCATTGTGTTTGTTCAATTCCCCTTTGGTGGAGTCTTATCTTTACTTCAATTGTATAGCTAGGGTTAGGGCAAAAGAGGCAGCTGCCCTATGTGCAAAGTGTTTTGGGGAGTGATTGGCAGGTCTCAACTGGCTGTCAGTACAATACCATACAAAATACCAGCATTACATTTGCAGTTTGAACTAAAGTGCTTTAGTGTGGTGTTTGTATAATAAACTGTAGCAGTTACTTGCTACAAACGTTGCAAGCAATGTGCTACAGTGTAAGGAAAAAAAACATTTTTTCTCAAAAAAGTCCAATCCCAGGACTTAAGAACTAAAGGACTTTAGTGCTCCATGTGTGAACAGTAGTAGCTACTTGCTACAGTTTAAATGGAAAATTATTTTATTTTCATAAAGTCCAGTTCTATGACTTAAGAACTGAAGTCCTCTAGCACTCTGCATGTGCTGCTTGCTATTTGCAGCAAGCAGTTACTAATTTTATTGGACAGAAGATTTTTTTTTCCTGTTTACTTCTCCGTAGACTTGTTCTTATATTATTTTTTCTGCTCTTCAAGCTCAGAAATGGGGCTACCAGATCTAGGTATGGAACCAAGTACCAAGATAGCTACTTAAACCTTTGATTTACTTAGGTTATTCAGGCAGCAAGCAATGCTTGAAAAATGAGGAAGAAGCTTCTGATAATAGCGAGTCAGACACAGGTAAACTTTCACTAGCTTTTACTAATGATTGGCCTGGATCACTTTTGTTCAGCTTCACCTTTTCAGCCTGTGGTTTTACAAGACCTTTAATTATTATATAAACTAAATTTGCAGGCTTCTGCCATACCTAACTAGCACCTTGCTCGATTACTTGAAGAAATTTCAAAATACCTTAAACATTAGTGATATAGTTCTCTCAGTCTTTCAGAGAATGTTACACCATCATCCAGGCAGACTACTGCATATCCAGTATGGATTTATGGATTTTATCCAGCAGCCCATGGAATGTTGCATGTGCTCCATGTAGACAAAAATGCACTTCACTTATGTTTGTGCATGTGTGTGAGTGTATTTCTACGATTATATAACATACATATACCTCTATAGGTGCTATCGACTTCATCAAATAAGTGTGTGGTCTATAGCTGTCTAGGGGACTGTATATGGTTGATGAGGCAACAGATTTTCAGTTGTGTGAAACTGCACAAATTCACGGAAAGGGAAATTTTGAGTTAGTATACATCATTAGCAGGGGTTATAGGGGGCATACATGATGTGTAATTTAATTAAAAAAAAAAAAACAAGTGACATGTTTGTGACAGAGCATAGCTGTATTCATGCTGTATGGATTTCTGATGTGTCATAAACCATGGCTCCAAGACACATCCAGTATCACCAATATGGTGCCCCTGGGGAAAGTAACTCCTCCCAAATAATTGATACACATCTCACCTATGCCATATATGCACGGTCTTGGATTTGGCCCGTGTGATCTGCAGACACATTATAGCTTATATCCCGTGTATTACAGCACCTAGCAGTTGATGAAGTAGTAACCTTTATTATTCATACACCTTTTCCCAAGCTCACCAAGTGGGACCTATATTTCAATGTGGCTGTAGTCTATAGCCCCAAGTCCCTGAGGGAAATGGGCTACATCATAAATGTCCCATATGGTACTGGTTCTCTCCTCTGTGGTATGGGGAAAACACATATGCTCCTCCACATGCTGCATCATGGAGTTGAGAAATTGGTGGATTATCCTTGAAGCAGACACTTTGGAAACCTCCACTATCTCCCCTGTTGATTACTGAAAGGATTATGTAACTACTATTTTCAAAACCACAAATACCTTAGTATCCACTGGGAAAGAACTGGGAAAGACAGTCGTCAGCTCCTGCATGCCAGCAGGTAAAAATGACACATATCAACCCTCTTCTGCATGGTGACTGTATCAACACAGGAGCGGTTGATAATATCAGTGTTATGAAGGTCATGAAATGTTAAATACATTCAGATGATATGGCACTTCTAAGGGTTTTGAAGTTCAACACCATGGCTACTAGCAGTAATTAAAACTTGTGACGTATATGCATTTCCTAAAGCTGTAGCTACCCCTAACATTGTTCCTTTATTCCCCTACTGTAACATCAAACTAAAACAATGAGTGAGAACGTCACTGAAACACCAATCAGTAAAAACAAAACAAAAACTCCAGCAAAGCTAGAACTTCCACTGAGTGACCTCCCAAATCTCTTGTATCAGAGATACATGGGATATATGCAAGTGATCCTTATGAACATTAGGTGTTTCAACTAATTGGCAATTCTGAATGCCCATGACTTGTTTCATCATTTTAATGGACAATTTAAGGCCAATAAAGCCAAACCCCACTAGCTGTGGATATGCATATTTCAGCCTAGTTATGACCTCATCAGCACAGCACAAGTAGAGTGTTTGACTAAGCATTAGAAACACAGGGCTGTTATACCCAGCTGATGTCCATTATCATTAGGGTCACTGCAAAAATATCCCAAACAACAAACTAAAACAATGAGTGAGAAGGTCTCTAAAAAAACAATCCGTAAAAACAAAATGAAAACTCCAGCAAAGCTAGAACTTCTACTGAGTGACCTCCCAAACCTCTTGTATCAGAGGCTGTTCATAAGGATCCTTTGCATATATCTCATGTGCCTCTGATACAAGAGGTCTGGGAGGTCACTCAGTGGACGTTCTAGCTTTGCTGGAGTTTTCAATTTGTTTTTACTGATGGTCAAACCTTCTCACTCATTGTCTTAGTTTGTTGTCTGGGATATTTTTGCAGTGACCCTAATGATAATGGACATCAGCTGGGTATAACAGCCCTGTGTTTCTACTGCTTAGTCAAATACTCTACTTGTGCTGATGAGGTCATAACAATGCTGAAATATGCATAAACACAGTTAGTGGTGTCTTTTTTTATTGGGCTGAAATTGTCTATTAAAATGATGAAACAAGTCATGGACATTCAGAATTTCTAATTAACTGAAACACCTAATGATCATAAGGATCATTTGCATATATTCCATGTGCCTTTGATACAGGAGGTTTGGGAGGTCACTCAGTGAAAGTTCTGGCTTTGTTGGAGTTTTTAGTTTGTTTTTACCTACTGTAACATAAGGATATTATGACAGGCAAATTTGCTGGAGGTGTCACTTCAAGCTGTGTATTTTACATGTCTGAATCATTCCACCATATTTTTTCCCTCATTTTTATAAACAGAGTTCCTCATTTTAATACTGTTGCTCAGTACAATGTCATTATGCCACCATTAACATACACTACAAGCAACTGTTCTGGTCAGCCTCTCCTGTTTGCTCTGTGTGTCTACGAAGCTCATATGGTGTGTGTGTGTGTGTGTGTGTGTGTGACTGCTTGTCATGCACAATTGCAGCTTGCATCACTGCCAATGTTTCTGAATCCCAGCTTATGTGATTTAATTATTACATTTATTATAAGTGAACATTGGGCAGTAAAGCAGCCTGTATTAAATTACATATGTCCTCTATAAGGATACTACTCTATACAAAGAAAATATTTGCAAAGTGGTTGCTACCATTGTTTAACAGTAGCAAGACTGATCTGCTGTCATATTCTTTGATGTTAGGACACTCCTGTCTTACTCAATGGCATAGAGTAATAAATCCCCGACTGTGACCAAGACAACTTGAGTTCAGCTAGCATTTTGGATGGTGGGTGATGGGTGTGAGGAGGCTTCTTGAGGGGGAGGCTGGTGCATAGGTCCATTGCTGCACTTAGACCTAGTAAAAATGAGTGTATAGGAAAACCAAAAATACCCAGCTCACGTAGTGGGAAGGAATGACAAACAATGGACCAAACAGCAAAAATGCAGAAGTTTAATTACTAGGATTCATAACGCAGCATAAAAATAACGGTAAAGTGCTTTTGTCCACACATTTCCATCTGTTGTTGTTCCTACCCGCTATGTGATTCGGGTAGTTTTGTGTTTCCTAGTTTCTCTTTCTGGCTGCAGGGACACATGCTGACATTTTCTGTTTACAAAAAATGAGTGTAGGACAGTACAAGGCACATTCTGGCAGAAATCAAGTTAAGATAGAGATGGAAACAGGCATGTGGAGGACTGTGTACATGTGGTGGCTGGAATTGTGAGCTAAACCTACCAGACAATGAGAGCGTGGGAGTATTGCAGAAACACCCAGATGACCATATGTCTGCTGGTCTCTCTTGGACAGCTCAGTCCCTATGAAGGAATGAATGGACCAGTCTGCTCCTATACTATAATGTGAATGAATGCGCCTAATGTTCACAGAAGGTATGATCGTTCATGGGGAGAAGGGGCATAAAAAATATGTGAAGATATTAGGTTATCCAGAACCATTTTATAAGTTAATAGGTTTATACTAGGCTAACTACCAATAGAGCCTTTGTAAGCTTAGCTATGCATTCCAAATGTGTCTGAACAAGTTTTAGGAACCATAACATTATTCTAAGTGCTATAAGTAGGCTTGGGCTGCAGTGTTCATGTATTTACTGGTTGCCTCTGTCCAGTAGGGCCATAGATGCTAATCCTGTGGTGAATTTCAGGATCCCCATCCACTGGTCCAACTTATGCTTCAATTGGGTTAAGGAAGAACTCTGCTTCACATGGCTGGGATGCCTGCTTCTGAGAATGGGTAGTCTCTGAGATATATACCTGTCCCTCTAGCACGTGCTATTTAAAGTCCCTTAATAACATAATTCAAATACTATTTGTTTTGCAGATATGCAGAAGGTCCATAAGAGTGGGATCCATGGATGCCTTGTATGCCAGTTATATCTAGCCGCTCAACAGCCTGTAGACAGAGTGCAGGGATAGGGCATTGAGGCGATCCATGAAGGTCATGCTGTTAACACCCTGTATCTGAGGATATTCCAGTTGTTTCATAAGCCTCCTCAGGTATATAATGAAGGAGGTGTTGTACTAAATGATTGGTCTGATGAGGGCTGAGTACAGTGAAATGATGACTTCCTTGGCCATATATACCACACTTTTGCATACAAGTTGCACAACATTGAATGAACTCCTTACTACCATAGATACAGCATTGTCAAAAGCCAGGTTACTATCTACATGCATCCACAAATCCCTGACTTCTGGGTCTAATCTTAGGAATGTGCTATGCATCCATCTTTCAGGCATTCTTGCATGGAGTCCTGATACAGAATTTTGCCAGGTGATTGTTCAGAGAGGCAAAAAGGTCTACTTGAGGTACTCTCCACAGATGAATCAAATCTTGGAAGACTGCCTTATGCAGTTTTGTTTGTGAGGGTCTGCCTTTGTCCTGTTTATCTTGTTTGCTGTACTTATTTTCCATGAGGAAATGTAAGATGCCTGCATAGTGAGACTGTGCTGCAAAGCTGTATTCCAATCTAACATGAGTAGTCTGAATAGTGGGTAAGATCTGGCTCCCTCTTGTCTATGTACCACATGACTGTGGAATTGTTTGTACCCACTTGAAGAGGTTGTGGGGATCAAAAGTGATCCAGAGAGCTGAATGCCTTGATGAGAGAT
The DNA here is from genome assembly GCF_019279795.1 of Protopterus annectens. Classification (NCBI taxonomy): domain Eukaryota; kingdom Metazoa; phylum Chordata; order Ceratodontiformes; family Protopteridae; genus Protopterus; species Protopterus annectens. The sequence goes on from NC_056741.1 coordinate 940,924,314, forward strand.
AGCATGTCTCTTATGTTTATGTGCTTAGGTCTATCATTGTTGGCCCAGAGATCTTGCACTTTTATCCCTCGTGATACTGCTCCCCAAAGTATCAGGAGTTTGTGGTGACCAATTGCTTTGGAGCAGGAGAAGACAAGGGAAGTGAAGAAAGGGAGACCTGGGATTCAGGGATATTTGTGATCTCCACTAATTATTCTTTCTTTTCACAAAGCCCAAAAACTGACATTTGAAAAAAATAAAGGTTGTTAGTGCTGATACCAATGAAACTTCAGACATAATTGTAGCATTCTCATGTGGAGTCGTGCAAGATATATCATGGATGCCATGAGACCTAGAATCCTGAGGTATTCCCTCGCAATGACCAAAGTCTGAGTAGAATATCCCCAGAATAGATCTAAATATAAATCTAATTTTTTTATGGGGAAGAAAAGCTCTTTGTATTGATGTGTCTAGCAGACACCACTGGAACACAATCCTGTGTGATGGAGTCAAAAAAAAGACTGTTCTCTTGGAATCCCAGCCTATGTAGGAGCTCTCTCACCCAAGTGAGAGATTCCTTTCACCTTGAAAAAGACTCCGCAAAGATAAGCACGCCATCTAGATATAGAAAAAAATGAGGATATCCTGTAGCCTGCAATGGGCTAAGACAGGAGGTAGACACTTTTTGAACATGCTTGGATCAGTGGTTAGCTAACGGGTAAGGCAGTGAACTGATAATGTGATCAACACATGCAAAATCTTAAGAAACACCTAAAATCAGAATGCATAGAAATATTATGATAAGCATCTTTTAAATCTAACATTACTAAAAAAAACTCTGAAAAGGAAGAAAGGGTAACAGGTTGTGAAGTGAAAGCTCTACTGAGTAGAGCTGGAGTTTTTTTAACTGAGCAGCATATGGCATCTGTTTGAGTCCCTTGATCCTCTTTGTGAGGTACTTTTGGGGTCTTTCTAGTTGCTGCAGGTGTCAGGTAAGGTACATCCCAAAAGGGGCATTGTATTCTATTATGGGCCTGATGAGGGATGAATAAAGGGGCACGATGACCTCCCTTGCTCTAGATGTGAATCCTTTCATGATAAGGTGGGCTATGTAGAAGGTCTTTCTAACCTCTTTGGCAATGTGGTTGTCAAAGGAGAGATTACTATCAACTTGGGTCCCCAGGTCCCTAATTACTTCCTCTGTATTTAATGGGTTACCACCTATGTGGTAATTTGTGGGCACTTTATTTTTGTCAAAGGGTATGACTATACACTTTTTGGCATTTAGCTTTAGACCATGGCTCTGGCACCAGTTATCCATCTCTGTGAGACCTTTTTGAAGGATGCTCATGTCAGCTGGAGAGTCAGTTATGGCACCCAGTTTGCAGACATCTGCAAACCTGGTCAGCCACAGTCCTCCCGTGTTAGCCTGTACCTCGGAAAAATATATACTGAACAAGAGAGGTCTCAGGACTGAGCCTTGTGGGACACCATTTGTAACTGGTTTCGAGTCTGACATGGCTCCAGCAACTCTGACTCTGTGGGTTCTGTCTTTGAGCCAATTTGCAACCCATCTTGTGACATAGGGGTTTATATTTAAGCTGTATAGCTTATCTATGATGCCCGAGTGGGGTATTGTGTCAAAAGCCTTTGCAAGGTCCAGATAGGCTGTGTGGACAACCTTCCCTTCATCTATGGCCTTGGTGACTGTTTCAAAGAAGTCGCCCAGGTTCAAGAGGCAGGATCTGCCCTTGACAAAGCCGAATTGGGTAGGATCTAGTGTCTGTAGGTCCCCAACGTCTTTGTTTATGAGTTCCATGATGATCCTCTCCATAGCCTTGCAGACTAGGCTAGTCAGGCTTATGGGGCGATAGTTTCCATGGTCCATTGAGGCACCACCTTTGTGGAGAGGGACCACTGTTGCTGTACGCCATTCTTTGGGTACATATCCTGTAGTAAGGCTGAGATTGTACAGCAGTTTTACGTGAGGATTTAGTTCCTCTTGGAGTTCATGTAGGACGCAACCTGGGACACCGTCTGGTCCCATTGAAGCAGTGTTTTTTGCTTTGGAGAAGGCGGCTTCCACCTGAGCATCTGAGATGTTAGGGAGGCTGCACTCTGCTGGGATAGATATTTGCTCTTTTGGGGGGGGTGGGGGGCAGAAGTTTGCACTAAACCTGTCTGCCAGGATGTTGGCAATGTCTGTGGGTTCAGTGTATCTTTTGTCATTTAGAATCAACTCTGAGCATATCTGGGAGTTGCATCCCAGGTTCCTAACATAGCTAAAATAAGCCTTGTGATTGTCTTTAGTGTCCTGTGCAATTTTTCTCTCTTAGCTGGCCTTGGAGGATTTTATGAGGGATCGTAATTTTTTGCTAGTACTGATCAGAAATGCCTTCCCTTTTAGGGATTTTGCTCTATCATGTAGTAGCTTCCTCCTTCTGTTGTACAGCTTATTTATGGCTGTGGTCCACCAGACTGGATGCCTGCCTTTGGACGATTGGGACTTGGTTTTGTTTGGGGTAGCATGATCCATGCATTCCTGGAGGTGTCCACAGAATGTGTTTATATAGGATTCTGCAGTTTGGGCCGTAGTTTCCACTGGCCCGGGGGCCTTGAAGGATTCCACCTAGGTTTTGAGAAGTGTGAAGTTCACTTTTGAGAAGTTTTTCACTGTGGTTTTTTGGGCTGGGGGTGGGGTCAGGTTGTGGATATCCAGTGAGATTAATTTATGGTCTGATCTTACCAATGAGGGGTTTACTTCTGGTATGGAGCACAGAGTCCCCATGTTGGTAATGATCAGGTCGAGTATGTTTTCCCCTCGTGGGAATGGTGACTAGTTGTTCCATAGCATTTGAGTTTATAAATTCCAGGAACCTTTGGGCTAGGGTTTTGGGGCTTGAGTAATGCTCCCAGTCAATGTTTGGGTAGTTGAAGTCACCCAATATACTGGAGGTTGGAGAGATCTTCATGTTCTCCAATGTTTTCAGGAAAGCTGAGTGGGATTCCTGATTTTGAGAGGGTGGTCTGTAGCATGCTATAAACTGAAAAACAGTTTTGCCCACTGTTAATTGCACATGGATGGTCTCCGATGCTTCGTGCAATGCCATTAACCTGGAGGTGTGGGTATCCTTAATAAATATGGATACTCCCCCACCTTTTGTGGTTCGGTCCACGATTTGGGGCCGAAAAGCATGATATGAGGTATAACCTGGTAGTGCTGGGGTGCTCTCTGGAGCCTTGAACCAGGTTTCTGTCACTGCACAGATATCAATGTTTTCCATACTGAGGAGAGCTTCGAGTGCGTGCATCTTGAGATTAGACTTCTGGCGTTTAGCAGCATTACCCTTAGTTTCTTGTTCATTGTGTTGCCTATGGAGGTGGGTTTGTCTTTTGAGCTTTGCCTAAAAAAGGCACTATGGGGTTGGCAAGAGCCTTTGCCAATATCCGAAAGCCCAGGGGTGACAGGTGCAAGCTGTCCCTAGCGAAACAACGCGGCTTGTCGAGCATGTCATCCAGGCTGACAGACACTGGATCCCCTTTGAATGGCACCAAAATTTTAGCCAATTGTTAAAGTCGATCATTTTGTCTTTATATTGCGGCATCATTCTAGGTGAGGGTAAGATGCTGCTCAAGGTCAGGGTCATACCGGCCTGGGCTACATGATCAGAGAGCTCCTCTATGTCTCTTTTCATGTAGTCTAGGGAGGTACATCTCAGGTCATTCACACCAGCATGTACTATGACTGAGTCATATGTGTACTTGCTTTGGAGTGACCTGAGTGCTTGCGTTATGTGGTGGATCCTAGCACCCGACAGACAGCTCACTGTGACCTTCTCTTTGTTCAGCCTGATGAGAGGAACGTCAGTGTGTCTGACTATAGAATCACCTATTATGAGTGTATCAGGTGTGTTATTCAGCCTTAAGGGCTGTGACTGTTTGGCACACTAACTTTGTGAGCTATGTGTTGCACATGTTTTGTTTTGGGGTAGCGTTTGCTTGGATGTCTGCTTTGGAGGTCTCTGCTGCTTAGGCAGATTTTTATTTAGAGCCTCCGAGTATGTTTTTGTGTGTTTATGTGTTTGGTTTGCTGTTGTGGTAGGACTATGTGAGACTGGATTTGTGTTGTGTGAGGTTACCTTCTCCTCCTGACTGGTTACACCAGTTCTGAGTTGAGAGAGCTCAGCCTCCAGTTTGGCTATATGGTAGCATCTCTCACATATATTTGAACCTGTTTGGAGGAGGAGTGGGTTGTCCATGTACATGAGACAGTTGTAACATTGCCTCAAGATTCCCTGATTCACCAGCTGGACCGGAGAGGAAACCATTAACTGACCTTTGGACATGCTAGAGTAGTATAGGGAACTCCTTTTTCACTGAATTAAAAAGGACCAATAGGGGACAGGGTAATTGTAGAGAGTATATGAGGATGTAGTGCTTTTAGTTTATTAGTGCTAAATTGTAAGATTGCTTATAAGTGCAGGGCCTTAGATTGAGAATAGGGTGTTTAATTTGAGAGATAGAGCAGTTCTAAGGGAAAAAGTGAAGAGCAGACTTTGTGGAGCCAGGAAAAGTTTAAACCCGATTAAGCGGCGCTGCCCGATGCTGTGCTATGTGCACAATCACGCAAAGCCGCGCTAAAGCGGGTTTTTATGCAGGGAACTTCAAAGAGCTAGAAATGGCCCAAAATGGCCAATTACTACAAGATTCTTGTGCTGAGGTCACCCCTTCAGGGACAGATAGGCTGCTCAAGGCTCCCCACTCCCACTGGTGAGCAAAGAAACTTCCTTCTATCCAAGTAAGGAAATGGGCAACACAGGAACTATTCAAAAGTCCAGAATACAGCAAAGCCTGTATAAAGGACTATTCTAGGTTAGGAAAGCCAGGAAACAAGGATTTTTTTTTTTCTTTTTTTTTTTTCTTTTTCAGGAAAACAGCAGGAGAATTACAGTAAATTTAAAGCACAGGCTAGCTCACTTGAGTGGGCAGCCTCAACAGTTAAACACAACAAATAAACTTTAAAAAAAAGTGCAGGTATTTCAAAACACAGAAACAAGCTTAGAACAGATAAATCAACAGTTTAAACTCGCTTTTCAGTGAGGAAAGGCGGTCGCACAAGTAGTAGCAGAAAGATTATACTTATATCTTGAAGGCAGACACTCTTTTCGTTTCTCTGCTGCTAGCACCACTCTGCAGGACCACGAGGAGCTGATGCTGAGTAGGATAAGCGGAAAAAAACACGCTAAAGCGAGTTTTTATGCAGGGAACTTCAAAGAGCTAGAAATGGCCCAAAACGACCAATTACTACAAGATTCTTGTGCTGAGGTCACTCCTTCAGGGACAGATAGGCTGCTCAAGGCTCCCCACTCCCACTGGTGAGCAAAGAAACTTCCTTCTATCCAAGTAAGGAAATGGGCAACACAGGAACTATTCAAAAGTCCAGAATACAGCAAAGCCTGTATAAGGGACTATTCTAGGTTAGGAAAGGCGGGAAACAAGGATATTTGTTTTGTTTTTTTTTTTTCTTTTTCAGGAAAACAGCAGGAAAATTACAGTAAATTTAAAGCACAGGCTAGCGCACTTGAATGGGCAACCTCAACAATTAAATACAACAAATAAACTTAAAAAAAAAAGTTCAGGTATTTCAAAATAAAAAAACAAGCTTAGAACAGATAAATCAACAGTTTAAACTTGCTTTTCGGCGAGGAAAGGCGGTCGCACAAGTAGTAGCAGAAAGATTATACATATATCGTGAAGGCAGTCACTCTTTTCGTTTCTCTGCTGCTAGCACCACTCTGCAGGACCACGAGGAGCTGTTGCTGAGTAAGTCACTCTTTTTGTTTCCCTGCTGCTATCACCACTCTGCAGGACCACGAGGAGCTGTTGCTGAGTAGGACTTTCACAGTTAGTCACAATGCACTTTAACATAAGAGCCTGACAATTTAGAATTCTAAAGCTCAAAGCAGCATAAGCATACACTTTTTTCCAAAACATACCAATAGGTTTCCCATCATTGCCTGTCAAAGAAGAACTAGAATTAACAAAATGTTTGGCAGCAGTTGGATTAAGTAAAGCTATAACTGCTGGCTCAGGTCTGGGGTGAGTGTATAAAAACTTGAAAGTCTGAAGAACTTTGTACAGTCTATCTTTTTTGTTAGGTGTAGCGGTTTCTTGTCGAGGAAATCACAGCAGGGGCAAACACATACTTCAAGTGCTGACAGGATGGGGGTGGGTGAAGGTTCTGGGAATTCCAGTTGTAACAGCTCATAGTATATTCTAAGGGACTGAAAAACCTAGGTGGTCTTCCACTGAAAACACTGGCACATTCTGGAAATAGACTCAGGGAAAGAAATTCTCTTACTGGTAGATTCAGATAACATGCTCTCCTCTGAATCTGAATCAGGAATATGAAGAAAAACGTTTAATTTGTCCCATCACATTCCCCTATAGATTTAAAATCATGAACCTCTTCAGGAAAACAAGAATCCTTTTTTGATTACCAGAAGCCACCTTATAAGAAAGGTCAATAGCCTGTAGAAGACACTGAGTCAGTCCAAGTAAACTACTCCTATCCAGAGAAATGGGTGCGGGAGAAGATAATAGTTTTGTTTTCTGTTTTTTTTTTTTAGAAGAAAATTGGGACATACAGGTTAATTAATGGCAGTAACAGCTTCTCCAGGGATGGACACAGCATTCTGATTCAGCAGCATACCTCTGTGGGGGGTGTGGGGAGTACAGAGGAGTGCAGCACCTCCACAAGGGGCTGAAAAAGGAGAAAAAGTAATAATTTCTATGAGGATGGAGTTCGTTGTGTGCATGAATATTTAGCAATTTACATGACGTGACATGCGAATTAGCATGCCTGTCAGTCTTATTCGATATGCCCACCCATTTGGCATGCCAATCACTGATGGCATGCGCAAAGCTGTGCAGAACTAAATGCAAGATACTACACTTGGAAATTACCTAGATTTTTGCCTTATATTTTTGGTCCATTTTTCATAAAAATTTGGTTTTCTGGCAAATTTGTGACAGATCATTAAAGATTGAGTTTAGAAAAGAATGTCAAACATTTGAGCTTCAGATTTCATACCCTTCAGACAATTCATGATAATACAAACTTGTTATTCTGTTAACTTTCTAAGTTTCTAAGAGCAATATTTAAAAATTGTCTCTATTTTTGGGCTGTTGTCCCACTTTTATTTACGCCTTTGTCCAGATTTCACGCTCTTTGAGGTTGATGGGTATGTTCAGAAAGGGCAACTACCCTGATCATTTTCTCAAGATGAACAAGAGTGTCTCTCCCTTGCCCACTGATGGTTCCACAAATGGAGTGACTGACTCCCAGTCAATAATGGGTGCATGGATACCACCAGAGGAATCCAGAGAAAAAGGTGAATGGTTTGAGGAGTCAGCATTGCTACAGAAGAGTCACACACTGACAAGTAAGGTAAATTACTAGCCTACTGTGGTAGCAAAGGCTGTTTAATCAGAGTTTCCTTTTTATGGCTAGAAGAAGGTCTGACCAAGCAACTAGCAGTTTGTTCCATGGTCAAGCTGAAAATGATGGCTCTTCCCCAGAAAACTAAGCAGCACTAATCGGTAAACTTAGAAAGCTGCTAGGTGAGTTTGTGCCTATTAAAATAGAGTAAAAAGGCACTTTAATCCACTTTCCCAGTCCCTAAAAGTAAAATAAACATTGTTTCTCCACAGAAAAAAGAAAGGAAAAAAAAAACAGTTTTACACACTTAAAAACAACTTTTAAAATGTCATGTAAAAATGTGTGCTCCCATTTAAAGGAGCACTTAAGTCATTAGACAATCAATAAAAAGACAAATTCCTATCTTAAAACTACTTTCCTAAACAGGAAAGTGACTATAAACAACAAAAAAAGTTAATGTGGAAGCTTTTCCCCCCAAGAGGAACTTATCTACTTACCAACTGAACAACATTAGCCATTAGGAGTGCTCTTTTCTGCTGCAGGAAAGCTCTGAAGGGCTTGGCGCCCAAAACATTTAGTCACCTTAGCTAAAATGTTTTAACAGTTTAGGTGTGTGAAAGGTGTACTGAAGGTTTGGAAACTGGCTGGCTGTTATATTTTTAGGAAGGTATAACCCTTATACTTAGGCTATGACAGAAGTACTCAATGTGATGAAAATCACAGAGTGCTAACTATTACTTTCAGTCATTATAGTTAGTGACACCACTTTTAAATGCTGAAATTTAAATATTAAAATCAATGTTACTCATCGAGCCATTTGCCTTAGTTTTCTGTAATGAATTGGTAACTGGTATTTTGCATTATGACCCTTTTGCTTTAAATGTTTTATCTATTGTCTGACCCCCCCCCCATCACTTTCACTTTGTTTGCTAGGCACTGCAGTGACTCACCAGTAAATGAGAACAAGTGGAAAGGTGAGCCTGTCTAGCAGTGTGCTTTCAGAGAGACCAGGAACTTCTTTTGATAAGGTTTCTTTTTGCTGTAATTCAGTGAGCTAATAAAAGTAAAGTTTCTCTAACGCTGCGTTCAGGAGGAAACAAGAATTTGTTCTTCTGTTCAGACAATAGCTTACTGCTAAAGAATGTGAAAGAAGAATAAAATACGGTTTATATTTTCATTTTCTTCTCTTGTGGATTTATATTCATTTAGCAAGAAACCTACAGCAAAGGGCACTGACGTGACGGTGAGAACAATTTGCTTTTGTCCTAGATTTCAAAGAGTTTGTTGCTTGTCATAGTAAACGTTGAAAGTTTGAGCTGGAAAACTGAGTACTGCATTACTTAAACTTGTGATTTTTATGTCTGCTCAGATTTTGAAAATAAAATAGGACATTTAGATCCAGGCAAATTTATTGCAACATTAACTTAACTGATGGATATAATACCATGTATTTTAATCTACTTTTTTAGCACTCTATTTGTGTCATAGAAGTAAATAAAATCATTTATTTAAAGGTTTTCTTGCAAAACAAAGCTACCTGGACTATTCAGTTACCTTGATGGAAATCTAGCTTCAGGCCTGGTGGATTATTAACTGAAGAGAAATGCCAGAAAAAGACAGTGAGTAGAGCAAACAATCACCTGTTTTTGATTTTTTTTCTACTTAGCCCTTGATTAGCCTACTGTTAGAATTCTAACAAAAAATTAAAAATTAACAGGAGGCAAAATCCAACTGGAGCAAGATGAATAGATGTGAGAGCTAAAAGGTCAGCTTTGATCTGTGGCTTTAAAAGTGATAGTGTTGAATAAAGTAAGAGATATTTTCCTCTTTTTATCAATATCGGTCTTAGCTGTCATTAATAGCAATTATTAGTGTTGCTACTGACTGTTATTTAATGGTAATAATATTATCGATAGTACACAAGTATGCTTATCCGTTGTTTTATTCTGTAAGATGCACTAGGTCTTGGCATGAAAATTTCACTGCCTGTTTTATAAAAACTTGACTGCTGTTTATGCACTGACATTGTTTAGAATGACCTGGACACAGCAGTTCAGAGTTAACATTTTGAGAACTTTGTGCTCTATTGATATCCTAAGTTCTGAAGAACTCTCACGTCTAAGTGTATAAAGTAGCATTTTTACTTGGAGTTAATACACATAAGATGACTGTCCACCATATATATGCAAATAATTTCAACATAAATCTTTATATTAGCAGACTATGAGATTTAACATTTCAGTGACAGATAATATAATGATTGTAAATATGTAATATAAAAGCACAGCCACGCTGAATTTGTAGTTTTATTGCATATTTAGTAGTTTCCTCCGGAACTTCTGTTAATTAGGAACTGAAAAGCTGTAATGGAGAAGTTATATCAGCAGCAGAAATGGACACTAATCTAGTATTCTAGAAAGATGAAAATATTCTGATTAGCAGAGGTTTGAAAACACACACAGATTTCACTTCCCAAGAATGTGAAAGATTGTTACAGAGAGTTGTTTTAAATCAAGTACAATTGTCTTTTCTAATTTTGGGTGGGGAGGTGGAACTAGTTGTATGTCTTAAAAGAATAATGTATAGTGAGAGAGGTAATCAGTATTTGGGGAGAAAATGTCTATACAGTCAATGGAAATTAAGAGTCCATGTTTAATGGAATGGGTAGCTGATGTATTTTGTGCAGTGCTTATGAAGACCATTATTCGGTGTGATCTATGGAGCTCTTTGATTGAAAGGCCATCTTTGCAGCTTCAGATTGAAAGGCCATCTTTGCAGCTTCAGATAAAGACCATATCCTGAGTTCTCCCACCCCACTGATATAAAGTGTTGTGAATTCTGCTTTAGCAGACTCCTCTAGTAGCATGATTAAATAATTTAGCTCCATAGTGATATTTCATCTACGTGACCAGAATAATCGATACAAATGAGACCATTCTTTTTCACCTGCATATATAGTTTAAAACTATTGAATTCATTATAAGGTAAATGATGTAGTAGTATTCTGCTAAATTACCTGAGCTGTGACACTGAACCATTAAGAAAACTGAAATGCAAATTTCATACAGCAGAACTTTTACAAAGACATTTAGCCAGGCATAGTCACTGCAATGTATGACATTTGTTGACAGACGAGATAAGACAGGAGTCCCCGTGGACTATAATGTTTGCAAATGACAATCTTATTTGTAGTGAGAGTAGGGAACAGGTGGAGGAGACCCTGGAGAGATGGAGATATGCTCTAGAGAGAAGAGGAATGAAGGTCAGCAGGACTAAGACAGAATATATGTGTGTGAATGAGAGGGAGGATAGAGGAATGGTGAGGATGCAAGGAGTAAAGGTGGCGAAGGTGGATGAGTTTAAATACTTGGGATCAATAGTTCAGAATAATGGTGAGTGTGGAAGAGAAGTGAAGAAGAGAGTACAGGCAGGATGGAGTGGGTGGAGAAGAGTGTCAGGAGTGATTTGTGACAGACTAGTACCAGTAAGAGTGAAAGGGAAGGTCTACAAGAGGGTAGTGAGACCAGCTATGTTATATGGGTTGGAGACAGTGGCATTGACAAAAAGGCAAGAGTTTGAGCTGGATGTGGCAGAGCTGAAGATGTTAAGATTCTCACTGGGTGTGACAAGGGTGGACAGGATTAGGAATAAGTATATTAGAGGGTCAGCCCAGGTTGGAAGGTTTGGAGACAAAGCCAGAGAGGCAAGATTACGTTGGTTTGGACATGTGCTGAGGAGGGATGCTGAGTATATTGGGAAAAAGATGCTAAGGATGAAGCTACCAGGTAACAGGAAAAGAGGAAGGCCTAAGATAAGGCTTATGGATGTGGTGAGAGAGGACATGCAGGCGGTTGGTGGGGCAGAGCAAGATGCAGAGCACAGGAAGAAATGGAAACAGAAGGGGTCGCCACAGGAACAGCTGAAAGAAGATGATGATGAATTTATTCTTATCTTAATCTTATTTGAATATCACATTCTTAAATGAATTTTGATATAAAATGAATACATGATTTCATACTGCATAGCTGTTGAATACTGATCTTGTTGTGACTATGTATAAAGCATAAAGCTTGGAAATGATTTACGTGTGACTGCAAAGGTAGATGCAATCATCACTGTGAAAATGTATTTTGAGGCCATAGTGAAATAGTTCATCCCATGTATATAATGAGGTATTTGCTAAAGTTATAACTCTTGGAGAAATATGATTGCCAGACTAAGTAACTTAATTTAAACAAAACTTTATTGTATTTGACTATCATAATCACTGAAACAAACAAAAAAAAAAACATTAGGAACTAGTTTGATAATGATAGTAAATGTTAAGAAGTTTGAAGGACATTTTGACTCCATGTCTGACTGCTGATTAGATTAATCCAGTTATTTGAACATTGGCTGTAGCATCTGTGCCTGTGGTGTGAGTTGCCATCTAAATGCTGATACCTGACTGTAGTTTGGTAAACTCCACATCCTGGCAGGTGAAACAATAGCAAGGTTTCCACCTAGTTACACAGCAGCAGCAGCATTCTGCAGCCCTGTACAGTTTTCCAAAGCATGTACACAAAAACAAGAAATAAGTATGGATGCAAACGATGCATTATGATCAGCCTGTGATTGGTCAATGCCATCTTGCTGACACTGCTTTCCAATGGACGACTCATAATCATCCTAATGTCCAATGAAAAATAGGAAGCACCTTTCAGCTGCTAGGCAGTATCCATATTAACGCTGTGTTGCTCATGCACTAGTATTATCCCATAAACACACCTAATTATGTCAACTCTTTCTCACCCTTAAGAATTTGGGCTATCCAGAAGGTGACTTAAAATGAACTGGTTGGTTGGGAACATGAATACCAGAACTGGGTGCAGGAATGATGTCACTGAACTGTATGGATGTCCATTGGATGACTGTACATGGATACCAGGAATGGGGCAGAAATGTTGTTAGTGAGGTGTATGGATCTACACTGGATGACTTTCTGGATCAGATCATAAATGCCAGAAATGGGTGAAAGATTGCCATAAGAAGAGCAGTGTGGATGATCAGAAGATGACTGTGAAGTAAAGTTAAAGAAATGACATTAAGATATAATATTTCTCACTTGGAAAAATGTATACGTTTACAGTTTATATAAAAGCATTTCCAGCATATTTAGTAATTGTGTGGGGCAATGTCTGTATTCAACCCTGTATTGCAAAACTTGGCAATTAAATGCTCTGCAAATGACAATTAATTTTTCAAAGTCAGACTTCATCAATATGGCGCTGAAACCATGTCCCCCCCTTAGCATGCTAAAATGGTCAATGTTCAAGCTCTCAGACAGGCTACTTGCCTTTACTGCCATTACTTTGAACTAGTGTCAGTGAATGAAAATCTTTAAACTAGCTGCACATTGCAGCCTGCTTTTGAGTTGTGCTTCAAAGAACTGTTTGTGGTTTACACTTCTAACCATCTCTTGGTTTGCTGCCAGTGTAATGCACAAGTCTGTTGGTGAATGGAGTAAGTCTAATACATGCAATTATGAAAGTGTTTAATTCCTGTAGTTGGTCACATAGATAAATACATGCAACATTGCTAGTTATACCATGGTGGAAAATGGATGTTGTTATGGAAACTGTTACTGGTAAAGCTTGTAAAATATATTTAAATGTGAAACTTTAATGCTAACAAGAAGATGAATCAGCAATTTCTAAACAGTAGTAATCTCTTCCTGGTTTCTGTAATTACATGTGCATTCCACACAAAATATAATGGGACAATACCTTCATTAATGCTACCTTCTTATTACTGTAATGCAGACACTGAAAGTTGTGAGCATAAGGTGGACTAAAGAGCAAGGACAAGGGCTAGTTTCTTTTCTGCACAGCCTGCAAAAAAGGCAAAGGCAGAGTATTTATAGTTAGTAGCAAAGTATGAAGATGATTTCAAGCTGTCTTACATTTTGCACAATCATTCTGATTTGCATCCCCCTCCTCCATTGCCTTGATCATCACTGTGCACTGTAGGGGCAGAGAGATCTGGCAGTGAAGCAAAAGATAAAATTGTTTCTATCTTCTTGTGGAACACACCCATGCAGTTCAATGGTAGGAAACTGTGCAGGGTGAAAGCGAGCCACTTCCCCTTGCACAGATAACCTATGTACGTCAGTCATGATGTGCCCAAAAGGGGGTGTATGCATGTGTATGTCCGAAGGTCACTATGTGTGAGAAAATACCAGGACAGTGAGTAAATGGGTCTGTGGGTACAACTTTGTGTGTGTGTGTGTCAGCTTTTTGATGAGGGGCAGTGCTTCTGTCGAGTCTTGTTAGTATATTTACTATATAGCAGAGTGAGTGGTATATGCTTCACTGCATAATTGTTCAGCTGCACAATGGAGCAATTCATAGTCATAAAAGTTCATGGGTACTATAATTTTGTCTTTGTGAGAATGTGAGTGTGATAAATGGCACTGCGGCACAACATGGCACATTGGTACAGGATGAGTTGCCTTGCAGTGACATTTAGTATGACTACTGGCCTTTATCTGTTGGTGGTAAATGTGGCCACATCTACACCTCACTGCAAACCTAATATGTGATCTGTTATTTTGATGCACATCATTTTTTTTTTTAATTCAGTTGTTTATTTAAGTTGGTACAGTAACACAAGGATACAGAAAACACATTTCCTGTATGCATTCGTAGGTCAGAGTTATTACAGTAGGAAAAATGAAAGTATCAGTTATCTGTTTAATATTCAAAAATATCAAAGAATGCAGATCATGGGGAAGAGCAGTAAATTTGGAATGGTGAAATAATATACATCATTAATTATTATGCATTTTGGTAACATGTCAAAGAAGGTATCGCCTACTGTAATACCTGAGGCACCTTATAATATCTAAGTTGTACAAATAGTCACAAAGTGGGTCCTTGGCACAGGGGAGCATGCCACCCCTTTTTGACAACCTGCCGTACAGCCTGCAGGGAACAGTTTCATGTGAAACTGGAAAATATCTACCTTTATTTTATTTGTTTGTGTTTTTGTTACAAGTGATGAGTGACTACTGCAACTGTGTCTTCTATCCTGACTTATAAAGTTCTCAAGATTTTCAGTTGCCATAGTTTTAAATGTAATATCACTAGTGATGTCAGTCTCATGGTTATTTACAAGTTTACAGGATCTGAAACTACTGCAAGTGGAAATCTTGAGAGCTTTCTCGGTTTGGTTGCGCCTGTTTGGTAAGTTAATTTACTGATAGATTTCTTTACTTTTCCTCAGCTGTTTGCTCTCTGAATAGACCTTCTTTATTTACATGTGCAGCCCAACCCATCAATCAGCCTCTCAGCCAAAGTGAAGAACATGCATGAAGGGTAGGAGGATATTGTAAAAAGCACTGAAACTATTGTTAAAATCAGAAACATGGACAAGACAACAGATCCTTAATCCATTTGAAAAAGCTGGCAAGAAAAGTTGTAGTAGTCAGACTTTCAACATGTTTATGAATGATTTTGAAGAAGGTTTGAAAGAAAAGTTTAACTTTTTGGTTGATGACCTACAATTATGTAAGCAGATCAGTATAAAGATGGTATAAAGCTACTGAAACAGATAAAACAAGGAATGGGCTAAAATACAGGAGTTTAAACTGAGTGCAAATAAAGGTAAAATAATGTCTAGAAAGCAGAATCTCATGGTATATGTAATCCACTGGCAGAGGAGTGCTAGCAGGAGCCAGAAGCAAGACAAGAAAGTATAGAATAATTGTCTGCCACCCGGTGCCTCAACACAATTATTTTCACCACTAAGTGGAGCATACACATGACAAGGAAAGATTTATCTTGTTTCATACCTGAAAACTGTACAGATTTTCACAGAATGTCCAGATTTTTGGCTCATATTTTGGTCTGTTCTTCATAAAATTGTAGTTTTCTGGCAAATCACTTGGATGATCTGTGGAGTGAAGTCACTAAATAATGAAATACATTTGAGTTTCTGACTTGAAATCCTTCAGAAAATGTATATTAAAACAAATCCTGTTACTCTAGCAACTTTGTAATCTTATAAGAGTAATATTCAAAATATGTTCCTATTTTTGGGCTTTTCTCCCCCCATTTTGTTGGTCTTTGTCTCGATCACTTGGACTAAGAGGTTGAGGGGTATGTCTTGTTTAGAAAAAGTTGATCCTGAATTTCTCTGGATAGTAGCAGGTAAGTATTTCTTTCCAGTTCTGGCAGGGTCAGACTAGATACTATGTGGTCCAGGGGTATGTTTGTAAATTAAATGGTTGTTAACTGCTGTGCTGTTGGCTTTGTAGGACTTGTGTAGTTCAATGAAATAAGCTGTAATACAAGCTGTAACTACTGTTTCTGTGCAATGTAGCCATTATTATTTCTTTTTATTCTGGTAGAGTCAGTTCAATTCAGATGCTGTAGGTAGGCAGAGGGTATGTTGTTTATGGATGAAATTCAACCCTACTGTTTGCTGTTGTAATTCTGTCTTTATAGGAATAATGTGTTATTTTGGTTAAATAAGATGGAATACAAGCTGTTGATTACTGTTTGTGTGAAAAAATGCATTAATGTATCCATTGTTTTATTTATTCTTTGTTTAAACCTGGCATGCTCAGTCCAGATACTGAAGGCAGAAATATATGTTAGGGATATCCGTAGATGAAATTGCTAGCCCTGCTGCTTGATGTTATAATTCTTACTTTCTAGGGGTAATGTACATTTTTTAAAGCAAGCTGGAATGCATGGTGTTTACACTGTTTGTCAGGGGGTTGGGGTTGGTATAATGGGTAAAGTGTTTACCTCACAGAGACAAAGTACAAGGTCTGATTCTCATCTTTAGAAACAAAAATGCTAAGCTCAAATAGCCCATAAAGGTAGTTAACCTAGCATTCACCTATGAGATAAAATACATTAATGCTACCTTTTTTTGTTTTATTTATCCTGTCAGGATAAACCACATACTAAGGATAGGCAATGGGTATGGAGCTGTCTGTGGATGAAAAGATTTGCCATACAGTATGCTGTTCTAATTCTAACTTTGGAGGACTGATGTGTATTTAGGTGAAACAAGCTGGAATACAAGCTTTTACTGTAACGCAAAAAATACATGAATATAATTATTTTTATCCTGGCAGGTCAACAAAAAAATAAAGCCTTTTTTTTTTTATCCTGGCAGGGCCAAACCAGATACTGTGGGTAGGCAATGGATATGGGGACTGACTGTGGATGAAATGATTAGCCTTGCTGATTGCTGTTGTAATTCTGACTTTTGCAAGATTAATATGCATTTGTTTGAAGCATTCAATAATACATGCTGCAGTATGGTTATGGGGGCTGTTTGTGAATGGAATTATTGGCCTTGCTGTTTTTGTTTTTGAAATTCTGGCTTTGTAGGACTAAGGTATATTTGGGAGAAGTAAGATGGAATACAAGCGGTGATGTCTGTGTGTATGAAAAACGTTAATACAACTATTATTTCCTTTTTCTTTTAACCTGACAGGGTCAGACCAGATTAGAAAAAAAAAAAATAGGTACTAAGTATGGGAGCTGTTTGTGGAGGAAACGACTGGCCCCTGGTATTTGCTGTTGTAATTCTGACATTGCAGGACTGAAGCATATTTGGGCGGTGCAAGAAGGAATACAAGCTGTGATTAGTGCATCGATGAAACACAACATACAATCGATGCAATGATTATAAATTCTTTTTTAACCGTGGAATGTTCAGTCCGTATAATTCAGTTGGGCAGTGGGTATGGGAACTGTCTGTTGATTTAAATGATTGGCTCTGAACTGTTAGAAGACATTTTTGTATTCTGATGAAAATAGTGTGTTACTTTTTGCACAAATTAAAAGGAATCTTTACTATTTCACCCAAAAGTTTGTGCTTCTGGTATATATTTGATATTGCATGACATTAAAGTAGATTTTGGGTTACATTTCTCTATGATATGCTACAATGGTTACATTTGGAATTGAGTATTTGTTTTGCAGATTTTTTTCATCACATGTATTTCCTTAAGTTGTTGAGTTTTTTAAAAGTTATTTACAGTTTTCACAGAAATCATTATACAATGTTTTGCTTTTACTATGGTACTTACTGTGGTGATTTCACTTTCATTGGGACTCTTTACTATGGTATCATAATGCATATGCAAACTATGCTACTATGGAAGGGGACTGTGACTTTCTGTGGATAACCAAATCTCACCAGTTGTGACTTCAAATATCTGTTGCTGTTTGTAAATCTGTGGTATGGTGGATAGGAGTTACCTCCCTCCACTGTCAAAGCCACTGCTCAGTGTTATACAACAGAATGTATATTGCTGTCTTTTCACATGTACTGATAAGATGATCTTTCAGCAGACCCTGACACCCACTGCTCCTCCCCTATGCTGGTGTACTTTACAGACTCTTATTCTCAGGGCATATTATTAACTTTGTCCATCAGTGTATGTTAGCAGGAAGGTTCATTAATCTGCAGAATGTAGAGTTCCATGCTGAATAACTAATACAGCAGAGTGTTTCTTTTTAACAGGGACAGTAGAGTCCTGTGCCGAATAACTAGTATAGCAGAGTATTCCTTTTTAACAGAGACAGTAGAATTGTGCCATCCAGTAACTGGTGATACTTTCCTCCATTCAGCTAACACAACTGCTAATATTTGTATTAGCTATTGGGGACTTGTTATAGTATAATGACATGACATTGAAGAATACTATTCAGTAATACTGACTCGGATGAATTTAGCATTTGTGAAATGATGAGATGAAACCTCCCTGTGGAAGTCCAGTCCTCTTTCTGGAGAGGCCAAGCCAGCCTAAAGTGATGTACACCTAATTTTTTTGTTAATGTCATTGTTATATGTGATTAGGCTAATGGCAGAAAAACAACAGTCAACTGATCTGTCTACTTAATTCAAACTGTGGAGGAAACCAGTACAGTATGCCAAGCCAAATCTTGTTTTTGTTTTGTTTTTTCTTTGTCAGTTGAGAATGACTATATCAGTCCCTAAAAGTACTTTACTTTTCTGATTCTGACAAGAGCCTAAAAGGTTTTTCTGTGAATTCAGGGAGGTTCAGTGTAACACACTATGACTATATGGTCTAGATGGTGTGAATTAAGTGGTGAAATGAGATCTAGAAAATACACATCCCAAGTGGGCAGCTATTTATAATAAATTTCTACGCTCCTGTTGTTAAGATGTATAATATCTAGGACTTTGTAGAGTTATGGAACATACTGTACAATATTTGTAAAGTAAGAAATATTCTGTCTAGGTTTATCCATGCAAATATTCTTTAATACAAATATATACTGGCATTATGTGGCTGTGATATGACTCATAAACCTCCCTAGATATATCAATACTTGGATAGAATGATTTACTTTAGATGTTAGGTTATGAAATAAGGAATTATATTGGTGATGTAAAAGTGCAGTGAATCGGACAAAGGCTAAAGTTTGGGATATGCTGGAATTATATTATTGATGTAAAAGTGCAGTGAATTGGACACAGGCTAAGTTAGGGATAAGCTGTTCTGCTGAAAGCACTATAGTGCACTGCATGCAGCTCTCCCAGTACTTTACATATTTGTTTCTTCTAGCCTATGACTGTTGGATTTCAACTAGTATTCTAAGCCATTACTCTAACATCAGCAAAGGAGAGCAACAAAACCTTTGTTTTATAATTTGTTTCATTTTTCCAATTGCCAGTGGTTATGTAAATTTAGATATAATGGTTTTAGATATATTGAAACAGAATTAGTGAAATTAGATGCTTCAGTACAAACCTTATATTTGTGTGTGTGTGTGTGTGTGTGTGTGTGTGTGTGTGTGTGTGTGTGTGTGCACACACACACACACACACACACACACACACACACACACACACACACACACACACACACACACATTCATATAAAATCTCTTTTTTTATTCTTTTTACCTTTTGTAATCCTCAGGCTGAGTCTGAAGTAGATCCATTTGGAGCAGTGCTATACCCTGGTAAATAACAACAAAAAATACAAGTTAATAAAGGAAATGGGGTTCCCACACGTTAGCACTATAGCTTTTTATGTTTTGGTTACATCAGTATATATATTTTGGACAAAGGATTCAGTACCTTTATTGAAAATTATGAAAAGTGATGATTAATTCCTTTGTCTATGTGTGAATTTAATTTGCATTACCAACCTTAATGCTTGTGGATACATTTAAGTGATAATTTAAGAAGGAACATTTATGCATGATAAAATGTTTTCTCTGTATAAAAACTTGAAGCTAAGAAAAGGTATGTCTTCCAGGAAATGTAAAAGAAATTTGACTGTTAAAGAACTGTCTACATTTGTTTACAATGTATAAGTTCATATCAGTCTTGATGATTAAGAAGCGGTAGAAGGAACATGATTGTCATGGCAGACATAGACTTAACAGTCTCAAGGTTTATTATTTGCTATTGTTTGTACACCTGCAGAAGTCATGCTGGCTTAGTACTTCACTTCAGAATGACTAAAGTTCTAATTGATTTCTGTGAAAGGATTATTTCCTTGTATTAATGAAGTTACATGCATCAGTCAGGAATACAGACAACCTAGTGGTGGGCCCAGGGCGCACTGAAAATTACTGTTTTCTTTTTTCATCAAAACAGAGGAACATGTTTTTCTGTCATAAATCACTGTCTTTTTGTCTTCAAAATTTGACTTGTAAAATTTGATCTGTTGGGAAAAAATATGGTTGATAATTTGCCATTGGGGATATTTACTGCAGACCTTTAATATTTAAAGGAAAAAGTGCATTGCCATAACACGGCTATGAAGTTAAATATGGGCACAATTTCTTCTATTATGTGATTTATATTTTAGCTAAGTAAAACATGATATGGAATATTCCATTGTATTGTGTTATGTATGTGCATAGCAGTAAGTTAAAATGTGGTACAGAGCAGTATGATTTATGACATGATATTAATGTGTAGCACTAGCGTATGGCATCATTTTAGAAAGTCCAGTGTTATGGAGTAGAGCAGAATAAAGGAAGGGATAAAGAGATAACCAAACAATACTCTCAAAGGGAGGGGTAAATGATGGAATCATTTAACCTTACCCTAGAAAACATGTTGTTGACTTTGTAGATTGAAACGGCATTTTATACTCTACTTCATAGCTGCAGAGTGTGGGGGATGGAGGTATAGAATAGTAATAGTACCACAAGGCTGTGTTTATAGAGATCTAGTTATATTTAGCAAAGGAGTGAATTAGGTGGTGCCTCCTTGGAGGCTTATCCCACACAGAAGAGAAACTTTAAATTTTAGTCCTATTTGTTACACATGTAATCTCTGTTGTTTAAGTTGCACTTCCTTAAAAATAGCATGACCACAAAATTCCAACATTGCAGTTCAGTATGGAATACATTTCTTTAGCATGCACAATAAATTAAGTACTCTGGTGTCAGAGGCACATTTTAGGAGGATTTTCAATGATAACCACCATTATTTGCATAAGTTGTTTATGTAACTTGATACATGAAACATGTTTGAGTCTCACTGGGCAAAAACAATAGTTTTCTGATATTATGTAACTAAATAAGAAAATTAAAAAGTTTATCATACCAGCAAGTTTTGTGCTACAGGAATATTTTGGGTGACATAACTGAATAAAAAACCTAGATTGTTTATCATCTACAAGAATAATTTGGATGTCTGTTTAAAGTGAGAGGAACTTAAATGCAAATTATAAAACTGTGGAACTACAAGTTGGACTGAAGGTGGCTGTACACTAATTTTGAGGCTAAGGTGCCTGCCAATATTCCACTTTCCAGGATGTACAGCAATGTTGTTGTATCTTTCGGCTTTTCCCGGTTAGGGGTCTCCACAGCAGAACTCCGGTCCACTAATGATTGGCAGTTGATTTTTACGTGCCGAGTTGCCAGCCCTGATGCAAACCTTCAACGAAGGTACGCCCACACACGCATTTCTCCACACAGAAGACGCTCTAGCTGAGAATCGAACCGGACAGCATCTTACTGTGAGGCGACAACGCTACCGCAGCACCACCACCGTGGCCTGGATGTACAACAATGTTTGTGCTAATGTAAAAAACAGTAGCAGGGATGTTTTAGGTGGGCCAGCTCTCCTGTCTAGTGCTGAAAAGCTCCTGAAATGTGTAACAAGGTCTGCAATTTACCGTTTTTTGTGCTTGAATTTCAGTTTATTTTTCATTGTAATAAGTATGACATTCAGAATTTTTTTTGTTAAACTTTATCTATTTAAATGTGTTAACCATGTGCTAATCAAGATAGATCACAGATCCCAATCTGCAACTTTCAGATCCCAATCTGCAAATTTTAGGCCTACTCAGTGATTGCAAAGCCATTCATTATTATTTATTTTTAAACTGAATGGTATCAAAACAGCCTATCAATAATGCATTTCTATAGCTGTAACATCCTCAGGCAGTAAAATATGGTCAGTAAGCAAATACTTTGACAGACAACTAATTTCATTCACCAAGTCTAAATATCAATGCTTTCTATAAGTGATGGGAAAATGCATTTACTTCTTCATTAAATGTTGTCTACCCTGATGGTATATTCAGGTTTTTGACAAAAATACATTCTATTACTTAATTTAAGTAAGTTGGTCAAACAAGTTACATCTGTAAAAGCAGTAAAAAGAAATGCTAGCTGCAGAGGTCTGAAGGGTAAAGAGGAGTGAGGAGTAAACTTGGAGCCGCTCTTCTGGAACCCCCTCAAAGTTCACTTAAACTAAAACAAGAATTGTTTTCTCCCAAAGATGTTTAAGAAAGTTTCAGACCTGTCTGAAATGGAGCTAAGGGGTTAAGGCACAGAAATATGCTCCCAGGTACTTATTGCAATATGTAGTGTCTTAAGACTAGTCCCTGGTAACCTAAATACCTGTGTCTGGCTTGCATAAAAGGTTCTGTGTAGCATCTTCCAAGCTAACCAGTATCTAACTGTTAGAATGTTCATGTCATTACCATAACTATGTCTATTTGTCTAATGAGTTAGTTAAACTAACTAACTGATCTGATCTGAGGACCATTTCCAGCCATGAACCAGGACAACTAGGCAAATACATGGAACAAATGAGCATGTGAATATAGACATTGTTGCAATTATAAGAATACAAAAAACAGCAAAGTATAAGCATCAGTAAAGAAATCAAAATTTGAACATGATTAAAAGTGTAAAGGCAGTAAGCAGCAGAATATAACCATTCCTAATGTACAGCAACAATGTAAAATACACCTGTTTTATGCTGTATTGATGTTAGTGTTAAGGGAGAGAACCTGTAACAATATTAGCGTCTATGAAGTTTAATGCAGAAAAAGGTATAGAAACAGAATTCTCATAGCTTGTAATAGTGCTAACTACATATAGTCAAGTATTCATATGTATCAGATAAATTATATGATATATGTTACACAGGTGCGGAACATATTCAGTGTGCTCAGTGATTTTCTGCTGTGCATATATGTGTGTTGTGGCATATGTTGAGGCAAGTGCCATGATGCATTTTGCTTGTTGTTAGTACTTGAAGTTTTGGAACATTTTTATAATTAACAGCTTCATAAAGTTTTTTATTAAACTATGGTCCAAACAAATTTAACTTTCCAACGACAACATCACTCTTGGAGCTTGTGGTGCATCCAAAGACTTTAACAGGACATCCTGGGACATGTGTGGTCGTGTGCCCATTTAAATGAATGGAAATGACTCATCTTTTTTCTTACACCAATAACACTGAGGATAAAGTTCACTGTACTCACCGACACCAGTGTATGAAAATGCAGATTTTATAAGTGCTTTTCTCTTGTAGAAAGAAACCACAATAATTTTCTGATGGGTAGTTTATACACCACACACTGTGGTGCGAAGGTAAGATTTTGAACATCTGAAAATCACTTTAAGGCTTAAAAAACTACACCTGGTCTGTGCCTTACAACTGCAATGGGTGTATTTATCCTTATAATAAGGATGTAAATTCAAGAAAATGAGAAAATATATTGAAGTTTAAACTGCATTATACTGTAAGTTAAGCAAGTTATCTACTCTTTAAATACATTGCCATACGTATGAAGTGTCTACTCTGAAACCTATAACAAGGGTTGTGTAGTTTTATTCTGCATAAATATTTGCTAAATATAAGTTAATATGATGTCTGACTATCTAGTATCCCTGAATCAATTGCATGTATATTCCCTTTTTAGTAGAAACCCCACTGAGTGGGGGCTGGGCCACAAAATAAATAAATATCAACTGACTAAATTTGTTAAAATGGGGATTGATAATTTGTTTGAAAATTTTCAGTTAATTTTGAAATAGTTTCTCTTGTGGATGTTGCATTTCTCTTATAGTCAGAGAAGGGATTACCTGGGTTCATAGGTTCATAGGTTCATACTAGGCTATCTGCTCTAGGGCATTTATAAGCCTAGCCAGTGTGTGTTTGGCTTTCGCCACCCATTTTAAATTAATTTTGCTATGCCCTTTTTTGAGGTTAGTATACTGTGCCTCTGTCTAACAGTGACACAGAAGTGATACCCGGGGTAAACCTACGATCTCCCATCCACTCATCAAGATTCCTATTGAGGAGAGTCAATGAGGGACTCTGCCTAACCTGGACTGGGATTTTATTCCAGAGTGAAGGGAGCCTCTGGGTTATGAATCTGTCCCTCCAGCATGTCCTATTTATTTCACTGCTAAGGTTCAAGTCTCTTGAGCGCGTAGCTCGATGGGATTCGGATTTTCTGAGGTGCAGCATGTCCATTAATTCCGGGTTGGACATGGCTTTATACGTCAGGCACAGATCGCCTCTGAGCAGGTGCTATGCCACTGAGTAGAGCTGGAGTTTCTTTAACCGGGCAGCATATGGTATCTGTTTGAGCCCTTTGATCCTCTTGGTGAGGTACTTTTGGGGTCTTTCCAGTTGCTGCAGGTGTCTGGTAAGGTACATCCCAAAAGGGGCATTGTACTCCATTATGGGCCTGATGAGGGATGAGTAAAGAGGCACAATGACCTCCCCTGATCTAGATGTGAATCCCTTCATGATTAGGTGGGCTATGTAAAATGTTTTTCTAACCACTTTGGCCACGTGGTTGTCAAATGAGAGATTGCTATCAACTTGGGTCCCCAGGTCCCTAATTACTTCTTCTGTACTTAATGGATTACCACCTATGTGGTAATTTGTGGGCACTTTGTTTTTTCCAAAGGGGATGACTATACACTTTTTGGCGTTTAGCTTGAGGCCATGGCTCTGGCACCAGTTGTCTGTTTCTATGAGGCCCTTTTGGAGGATGCTTGTGTCGGCTGGAGATTCGATTATGGTGCCCAGTTTGCAGTCATCTGCGAACTTGGTCAGTCACAGTCCTTCCGTGTTGGCCTGTACCTCCAAGAAATATATACCGAACAAGATAGGTCCCAGGACTGAGCCTTGTGGGACGCCACTTGTAACTGGTTTGGAGTCTGACATGGCTCCAACAATTCTAACCATGTGGGTTCTGTCCTTGAGCCAGTTTGCAACCAATCTAGTGACATAGGGGTTTATATTTAAGCTGGTGAGCTTATCTATAATGCCCGAGTGGGGTATTGTATCAAAGGTTTTTGCGAGGTCCAGGTAGGCTGTGTGGACCACCTTCCCCTCATCAATGGCCTTGGTGACTGTTTCAAAGAAATCGACCAGGTTTAAGAGGCAGGATCTGCCCTTAACAAATCCGAACTGGGTAGGATCCAGTGTCTTTAGGTCCCCAATATCTTTATTTATGAGGTCCATGATGATCCTTTCCATAGCTTTGCAGACCAAGCTAGTCAGGCTTATGGGGCGATAGCTTCCAGGATCCGTTGAGGCACCACCTTTGTGGAGAGGGACCACTGTTGCTGTACGCCACTCTTTGGGTACATATCCTGTAGTAAGGCTGAGATTGAACAGTAGTTTTATGTTTGGGGTTAGCTCTTCTTGGAGTTCATGTAGGACACAACCCAGGACACTGTCTGGTCCCATTGATGCTGTGTTTTTTTGCTTTGGAGAGGGCGGCTCTTACCTGAGCATCTGAGATGTCAGGGGGGCAGCACTCTGCTGAGATAGATATTTGCCCTTCTGGTGGGGAGGGGGGGGAGAAGTTTGCACTGAACCGGTCAGCTAGGATGTTGGCAATGTCTGTGGGTTTGATGTATTTTTTGTCATTTTGGACTAATTCTGAGCATATCTGGGAATTCCCACCCAGGTTCCTAACATAACTAAAGAAAGCCTTGTGATTATCCTTAGTGTCCTGTGCAATCTTTCTCTCGAAGCTGGCCTTAGATGATTTTATGAGTGCCCATAGTTTTTTGCTAATACTTTTCAGAGATGCCTTCCCTTTTTGGGATTTTGCTCTATCATGTAGTAGCTTCTTCCTTCTATTGTATAGTTTGTTTATGACTGGGGTCCACCAGACAGGACGTCTGCCTTTGGAGGATTGGGTCTTGGTTTTATTTGGGATTGCATGATCCATGCATTCCTGAAGGTGTTCATAGAATGCGTTTATAAAGGATTCTGCGGTCTGGGCCGTATTTTCCACGGGCTCAGGGGCTTTGAAGTATTCCACCTCGGTTTTGAGAAGTGTGAAATTTGCTTTAGAGAAGTTTTTCACTGTGGTTTTCTGGGCAGGGGGTGGGGTCAGGATGTGAATATCCAGTGAGATTAGTTTATGGTCTGATCTTACCAGTGAGGGATACATTTCTAGTCTGGAGCATAGAGTCCCCATGTTGGTGATGATCAGGTCCAGTATGTTTTCCCCTCTTGTGGGAGTGGTAACAAGTTGTTCCATAGCATTTGAGTTTATAAATTCTAGGAACCTTTGGGCTAGGGTGTTGGAGCTAGAGTAATGCTCCCAGTCTATGTCTGGGTAGTTGAAGTCGCCCAATATAATGGTGTTTGGAGAGACCTTCATATTTTCCAGTGTTCTCAGGAAGGCAGAGTGGGGTTCCTGGGTTTGGGAGGGTGGTCTGTAGCAGGCTATAAACTGGAAGGCAGTTTTACCCACTGTTAGTTGCACATGGATAGTCTCTGATGCTTCGTGCTGTGCCACCAACCTGGAGGTGTGGGTATCTTTGACGAATATTGATACTCTCCCTCTTTTTGTGGTTCAGTCCAAGTTTTGGGGCCGAAAAGCATGGTATGAGGTATAACCTGGTAGTGCTGGAGTGCTCTCAGGAGCCTTGAACCAGGTTTCTGTTACTGCACAGATATCGATGTTCTCCATGCTAAGGAGAGTTTCGGGTTGCCCTGTATGTTTGCTGAATTTAAGAGTTACACTGAATGTTTGGCACACACTCTTGAGAGGAAAATGCTGATATGGAAAGCATATTTATATTGTTAGAGTTGTCATTTTTCCTTTGTATAAAGATTTTGCAAACATTAGAGATCACATTTGTTCCTGCTGCGTTAAAATTTATTAAGATTCATCAACTCATTACAGAATTTTAAGGTATGATTGCTGGACAATGTTAGTGGTGTTACCATTTATTTTGTCATTGGAACCAGAAACACTTTTTATCCAGTTAAATGCCAGCTTTTTTAAATATCTGTAGAGCCATATACTTTAAGTATGTTTTTTACATTTAAATGTAATGCCACTGTGACAATTGATGTGACATCTTATATTACAGGCAACTTCTGATTGAGAATTCCTGAATTTATTTTACTTCCAACATTTTCATTAGTACATAGATGACTTGAAACATTGTCAGTGCAGTACAAGGTCACAATTCTTAATCCACACTTGTCATTGGTGACTAAATAATAAGGATCATTAGTATCTGTATACAAAAGCCTGAATGTTACTAGTCAGCAAAGAGCAAGTGAAATGATTTAACTCTGTCATTGTGATCCAGGAGTAAAATTGCTCAAGTAACAAATCATTTAATATGCATTTGAATGTAAATAATACAGGATGACAATTGCTCAAATTACGACAGAAGACAGTGAGATTTGAGACAAAAATTAGATTTGATGAAATTTAAGTCTAATCTTAAATATAAGATAAAGAATAGTAAAAGGTCATGTCGATAATTTTAACCACATCACATCTTTTGCTGTCATAACTACAAAAATAGTATTTTACTCTGAAATCCATCTGAATGATAAAGGCAAACGCAAATAGCTACATGAGGTAAAAAATTGCATAGGCAGTTGTACATTTAATTTTTTCTGAAATGACAGGTTATAAATGCATTACTAATTAAATGTGGAAAGACAGTTTTCCAGCTATTCAACAGAAACCTTTGAATATTGAAGGGAGAAAAAACATCAGCTGTAATACAATGAAGGAAATTTCCTTTAATGTGATGGTGATTTAATAATTTGTCTGGTTATGTGATAGCACATATAAGATAAATGTTACTGAAAGCCTTTTTTGCCTTCAGTGGATTTGTTATAAATTATTTTATGACATAATTCATGGAAGTTCAGTTAAGACAAAAAAATCTGAAGTAACTGGATGATATCCACTTTGTAATGTTGATTGCAAAAATAAGCAATTCTAAAGAACTCCGTTAACTACCACAGACATTTATTTTCTCAGAATATAGACTGATCAGGATATAAGTTGTTGTTGAATAATTTAGCTGTCTCCAGATAAATCTAAAAAAACCTGAATATTTTTTTTAAAACTTTTTTTCTTTGTTGATAGAACAAAAGATGTTGCAAAGGTGGCCAAAAATACCTTGTTTGATATTTCAAGGAATTCCAAATACATACATTACTTGATTTAAAGTAAGGGTTGAAAAACGCCTATCAAAAGAGTCTTAACTGTACAACTAACAAAATGCATTGTAGCAGCTCCAAAAAGGTCTGGAATGCTTTCTTAAAGATGGAAACAGGTCCAGCTGCCAACCTGAAATGAATAGACTGTACCATAATGCTCACCTCATAGTTTACTCTGGACCTCACTGATTTACTACTTGGATCTGAAGAAGCTCTGACCTTAATACAGGGTGAAACCACTTGTTATTAATTTTGTTTGTTTTACAAACTAACTATCCTCCACCTTCGATAGAAACAAGCCTAAACAACAAAAGATCTGCTAACAACAATAAGCCTCATAAAAGCAGGCCGTAGCTGGATGTTTCTGTTTTAAGGAATGGATCTCCATACTGCTATTTGAAATATAGCTAAAGTTTAAAAATCATCTTAACACATTGAAATCTCCATATTCTCAGCCTCCTAAACATGGGCTTGAGAGATACATTTAGATTAAGCATCAGCACAGATAACAGAGGCAACTTAAAAAGATCTGAACTCAACACTGCCTGTAGTCTTATAAAAGTAGAATAAAACACACTTGTCTGAAACCCTGGATAAGATAAGTAGAAAAAAATATATATGTATTTAAAAAGGTTGGATATGTAAGATACAAATCTACACTAGATACAATACACAAAGTATAACTGTATAATTTGTCAATATCTATGCAGAAAAAAAATAACTTGAATTTAGACAGCCAGGATACTGTCAAATGGGAATAGCTTTAAAAAAATTATACATCTAAGAATAGCATTTATGGAATAGCTTCTAGGGAATATGGTTTGGGCCACATAAAATGATTGTTATATAAAAAAATATCAGAAATATTGTAAACTGATGGGGCCGGATTTGTAAGCACCTACACTTAGTATTTCCGTTTTGTGTTTGTGCACTTATTGCAGGGCCTTATAACAAGGAAAAGTGGCATAATATACTATTGAAACAATAAGTAGCTGAATTATATGCTAATTAACCAATCCAACATGGTGGAACTATTCATGAATGTATAAAGTGATCATGCAGAATAAGTACACCTTTTGCCCTGAAATCAAAAGCTCTTTGGAATACAGGCACAAGTACAGTTAATAAAAAAAAATGCTAGGGTTGCTGCTGCCATCATTCACCTGTATTTGCAAAAGGCTTTAATTCAAGGTTCTGCTCCAAGACTTCAGGTAAGAAGAAGGGTATTCAGACCTCATTTGATCTGTCCTGGATTACATGACATAGAAACTGTAAAGCAAAGTATGGTGGACAGGAAAACACAAGAGAAAATACTTAACGTCTGCTTCCCTCTTCTGAAGCCGCAGGGAAATTGTGTAGAACTCATCACAGTAAAAAAATGTGTAGCATCACATATACTAGCTACAGGTACTTTCCAGAGACCCACAGGAGATATTTTAGGGATGTCATCGGTTTCAGCTTCTAAGATATTACTGCAGTTTCTAAATGCAATCCTGCAACATGCAAGGGAACATATACGTTTCTCAGGTTTCCCAGAAGATAAAGCAACAAACATGCAATAATTTTATGGAGTAGCACACTTCTCTGAAGATTTGTGGGCCATAGAGTGCAGTCACATAGAAATAAAAGCCCCACTCACTAAACAGGGAAGGACGCACATTACCAGGAAAGGATACCACTCTATAAATGGTCAGGTTGTCTGTAATGCACAACGGATCTTCTACGATGTCTGTGCAAGTACCACAGTTTTCATGACACGCATATGATACATTTGTGACCTGTGTGAAGAGTGGGTGAAGATAGATGAAGGCTGCCAGCCTAGCCAGAGAGAATTCTATAATTTGTAAATATCAATGTAAGGCACAGGCTTGTTGTCTTAAGTGGAAAAAACTGCTGTTAGATGTGGAACTGAAAAAAATGAAGCAACAGTGCTTTCTACTGACCAAAGTAAAGCATGTTGTGACCTTTTGATGTAGACAGTGGTGCCGAATGGTCTAGATGAAGACATTCTTTCTATTGTTTTAACCAAGAGTTAAATTGCTAAATTTAAACATGCAAATGTATTTTTATTGCTCTGCTTTCTGACCAGCTGCAGTATAACAAAATGAGATGTTAAGAATGCAAATGCAGTTTCTGTTATCTTGGCAACCCATGGAAGTGTGAAGAATGATGTAATGTGTAGCCTGGGAACCCCAGCAAAGTGTGAAAAATTATGTAATGTGAATCAGAACTGCAATTTCAATTTAAACAGAGAGAACTAGAGGTTATTAAGCATTTTTGTCTTGACCATCCAACTCACAACACTGTATTGTGCTCAAATGTAAGTTACCTTAGTCTTTTGTTCCCTATTAGTCTAATCTTTCTAGTTTCTAGCTATTTCTAACAGGTTTTCTGTGATGTCAGAACTGTACTACTGAATTATTTTAAGTATTTCTCTGTGATCTCTGATGTCTTGACTAGCACTGTGTAGTAAGAAGTATTGTATTGCATTTTTATTATTAAATATTTTAAAACCTTTCAACTGTGGCTGTTTTGTGTAGAGATAATTTAAGCTCTAGAGTACATTGCATATTTATAGTGATTACTGTACCAAGTCAATCCAATAAGCCTTGACTGTTTAGTTATACTACCAATTGGATAATAGTATTGCACAGGAAAAATTGGACACCCTTTTAAGGGCCTTTGAGTAGCTGAAAAGTATTAGCCTGGTGTTGTCAGGTGGTACTAATGTATAGTCTGGGTGATAGGGGCAGAGCTGGTGAACCTGTGCCAGCCTTTCCTAGGAGTGTCTGTGTGGTTGTATAATCTCTTATCTCAAAGTGTGTGTGTTAGCTACTTGGACAGGGACATGAAGCACTGGTTGGACAGAGAGGGTGCTGGAGGTTTTAGCTTGCTCAGCTAGACTGAGATCTGGACCCTATAGCTGTGCCAGTGGGAAGTCTTATTGGGGACCTGGAGAGCAAGGGAGCGACCAGACCTGGATGGACTGTGATCTCTGTGTGCTCTTAAGGGAAATTACACTTTACTATGCGTATTTGTTATATTTTCTTCATATATGAGATGCCCTCTCTCTAGTGTTAGTGGTGAGGATTGAGGCTCCTTGATTGCTGGGCCAGGGCACGGGCATCACAACCTGTATATAGTGTTTGCTGAGATGACTTTCCACAAAGGCATCTAGTGGGGGATGCAGGTTATACACTGAAACTTTGGCTCATGACACCAGTTCGAAACATACACAACCCCCACTGAGCAAGAAGACAACAATGCCCATGCTCAAACTACTAATATCTTAGAACATGTGTTTACCTTCCTCAAATCATGATTCCACTGTCTAAACAGATCAGAAAGTGTCCTGCAGGATAGCCCAGCCACATCTTCCCAAATACTCAGAATCTGTGCTGTGTTGCACAGTATAATTGTCAGGAAAACACTTAAACGAGGACAACAAGGGGGAGGATCATGGTTTCCAGAACCGCAGGCAGGACTAGCAGCTTCAGCAAATAGAAATGATTAGTCTGAGGGAGAACCACTAGTTGCAAATGGTGCTGGCAGACATAGGTCACAGTATTCCATAGCTCTAGAGAAGAGGCAAGAGATAGCACAAGCACTTAGTACCTAACTGAATGTCCTAAACACATACGTAAATTAAATGAAACTGATGCTTGCAAAAGTTCATGACTTTTACTTAACCATGTAATGGTTCTTTGTTGTTAGCATCAGACAGACACAACTCACAGGATGCATGTTATAGCTGCAGCATTGAGAAGGTAATTGTGGAACCTGTATGAAAAAAGAGGTATATAACTGATTACTCTCATATGTAAATAGTTATATGCTGTGAAGATAAAACATGTCTCTACTGGACACAAGCATCCTATTATTAGTTCATCTCCCAATCCCCTGCTTATACTTATCAAGGATACCAGAACTAGTCAGAGATTATGGATGCATGGCTAAACTTAAAAGGCCCTTGTGGTTGTTAGCCTAGTAAACACCTATGAACAGGTCTTGTGTATATAGGATGGTTAGTATTAGTTTATGACTGATGTTTCAGTATAAAGCTACAGATATTTCCCAGTACTGTGCATCAAGCATTTTAGCTGACCACTGTACATAAACCAGCAGTGAGCAGATCAACAGTATCATTTGCACAAGTATAGCAATAATAAATATTTAAAATCCACTTTGACTTTATTACTAAAAGAAGAAGAATATGAATTCAATGATGGTCAACAATTACAAAACCAAATATTCACAACTGAGTAGGAATGATATATAAAAACATTTCCTTACAATACATTTACATTAAAGCAAGCTTATGACTAAGCAAGCATTATCTATCCCCTCTGTTCATCGGACATCTTTGCAACTCTATGTCACAAAGAAATCTGCAAAGAGCAGGGCACAGTTATTTATCATCACTTGCATGGGGTGGGGATAAGGGGGATACAGGAGGGTGTAGGGATATAGGAGGGTGTAGGGATAAAAAGGATACAAGAGGGTAAGCCTAACACCAAAGAAGTGAGTGGGTGCAAGAAAAAAACAATTTATTCAATAAGTATACAAATATCAGTGCCAGTAGCAAGAGATTTATATCAGTAAACAGTAGTGTTTATTTAACTTTGTGTGTGTGTGTGTGCGTGTGTCTACCTTGAACACAAGTAATCACTGTGCTAACACTACATTCTGTCATCTTGAACAGGTGTGAGCCATGCATGGTAGAATAGTCATTTCAGCATTGTTGCACCTAACCATGAGACCTACCTCTGTCAGGAGTCACATTGCTACTTCCATCACTGTGGCTAGATGTTGGGGTGATACTTTAATGTGACCAATATCTGCTTGATGAGCAGTCATCACAACTATATCCAGGAATAGGACCTTATGTTTTACCATTTATGGGTGTGGACACCTCAAGCAGTAATGGAGCAGTGGATCCAGTGTAACTATATGTGTGATCTGGGACAACTACAATGGCTAACACCTGATGATCTAGCAGCTCTCTGGCCATGTGGATGGATGCCAACCCTCCACAGTGTATATATTCCATTACAGACACTGCTTGATCTAGCGTGTAATTCTTCCTGTCCAAGAAGTCACCATCACAGTTTAGGAGGTCATGCATCAGAATGCGCACCATTTAGTATTCACACTATTTGTGGTGGAACAAAGCCATGTCTCTGTGATGGCCCTACACATATGTCCATGTTACTGACACAAGAACATTAGGAGGAGGGTGGAGAGCAGACCTCCTCCAATCATCTCTACTAACCCTCATGTGTGGCACTTTGCCCTCATAATGCAACCAGCTCTGTAACTGACGTAACTACACTATCCTGATCAGCTGATTCCCCCTCAACCTGTCCTATGTCTGAGGGCTTAGAGTAATAGGTATACGTAGGCATGCTGACTGTGTCCAGAATTTGGACAGGGGATGTGGGAGCCACAACCTCAGTGTCAGACTGCCCCTATCCTTCCACAGACTGTGCCTTTTCATTATTACCATCATCATCATCAGAAGCTATTGATACTCTGACATCAGGTGGTAGGAGTTCCATAGTGTCACTGGCAAGGTCACCTATAATATCAAGTAATCTGCAGAACAGAGAGAGAAATAGAATACAAACTGATCAAACTTATGTAATGCAAAATGCATTTTAAACAATAATAGGTGCTTTTGCAATGCAAAATTACGTTTGTGTATAGATAAAACTACTTTATGTACAGTAATAAAAATAAAATACACTCTTACCATGTGCATGTGGTCAAGTAGAATCCAAACCAGATATGTCTACATATAGGAAATGAAGATGAAACATGGCTGATAACTATCACATAACACAAGAAACAGAAAACAATCTCCCTTACATTTTGCAGAATAAGAAACATCTCCGACAAAAGTCTATTGTCTAGTTTAATTTCTCCCCATCCTTTTCTCTCTCTCTCTTTTTCCCCACCCTTCTCATTTGTGTGCTCTCTCTATGTATATAAATACATACACACATATATATATACATGTGTGTGTAATATATATATATATATATATATATATATATATATATATATATATAGTGTGTGTAGATATAGAAAGATGCACACACACACACACACACACACACACACACACAAAGATATAATAGACTTGATTAATTATATTGCATACCTGGAAGTTTAGCAGTAGACACACTGAGTTTTCTTCCATGTCAGCACCAATATCAGTGATTCTGTGTAAACCCCCCTGCTTAGCTGTCTGGATCTTTGACAGTGGACAGGAACTCCTCTGTCACAGTCAGTAGTGATTCTGTAGCAGGACCACCTCCAGTAGCCATATGTTATTGGTAATTACAGTCACCCTGTGTTTTGCAAGTGTTGCGTCACTGGCCAAATGTCTGATTTTCTGATAAATATATCAATGTTCTCTGGCAGCACTAATATTGTTGATCACCTGTTCCCAGATATGGTCAAGGTTGGACTTGTCACCTCTGCCCCTGTTTAAGAGGAATGAGCCATGTTGCCTGGTTAATAATTTTATTCTCTTTGTCAGTGTATGGTGGTTTACTGGGTCCAGATGTGTCTTGAGTGCCATAGCCCTGCATGAGATGAAACATGAAATAATAAAAAAAAAGAAATTAAGCACAACTGATTGTATGAATGTATGCAGTCATCTTGCACAAAATAATTTAAATTAATGTTAATGAGTACACACAAGTTAATCCAGAACCCCCCCCCCCAAAAGGAAATGAAAACCAAGCTAAAGGTATGTTAGGATGACAACACTTGTTTATCTCTGTATTAAACTGCAACATTAACACAAATAATTTATACTTTTCAAATAAAAATGGAAAATAATTTTTGTTGGATATCCACTTGTGTGGAGGGCAGGCAGATGTATATCATAGGTTTAACGCATTTGTTGGGTTGCAAACGTAAAACCTGTGAAATTGCTAATAGGTGATACAACACTCTTGTGCAATAACTGTTCATATTCACAGATAAATGTTTCCATAATGGCAGGTAACATTCTTTCCAAGCATTTGCACTTCCAAGAAATAAATAAGCTTGGCCATGAGAACAGCAATGGACAAACAATGCAGACAGCAAACAAATGGAGGTGTTGTGAAATCCAATCTATCATTAATGTTAAAGTAAATAATTTTGTAGAAAACTGTAACGTACCTTTACAGCAAGTCAATTCTAAAACTAGAAACAAGTTTTAAAAATGTAATAGCAGTGTATTGAGCTCTCTGGATCCAGTTTCCCCTACTACAATACACAATCCTTACCAACATGATTAGCTTTATATAGTACAAATTCAGGCCTCTAAGCACTTTGAATATGAACTCATTAGCATTCATGAATATATAATCTGCATTAGGTGTAGGACATGTAAACATGGTGTAAGTACCTACACAGTGGCATGCACTTGCCCTAGCACTGCAAGCAAAAGGATTGAGAAGTTTTCCTTACTAAGAGCTTGCAAGTGTGATTGATTAGTCTGACAGCAGGAGCAACCAGTGTTTCACAGTCTGTCCTCTTTGATGCACACTTACTAAGGATGTGTGGCAGGGATAAGTGACTTACTACAAGTCTGGAATTACATTTACTGTTTGGGTGACAAACATTCATACCATTTTTTATGAATTGGTTATGCCTCTGACTAAAAAATTGTTTGCACTTCTAAAGAAATACATTGCCCATTCAAATAGACATTTAAAAACAATGCAAATTAGATTGCTTTATTGTTTAAAAAGGCATAGCTAAGGGAATGTTGCTCACAAAACAAAGATGAGAAAACAACTACAGTGCTGCAAATATCTTTTCTTTTAAATAGTGGGAGGAAATATTAGATTAACTGTTGCAAATATCCCATTCATCCACACATCTACTGGCAAATTACAAAGTACACTGTTACATCTTGAGTATATTTGCACTACTTTTTCATTTTCCTAGTATATGTCTGTGTCTGCAGTAAATAGTGATGATTTCAAGTGTGTGTTGTTAATGCCATGGTTTGATAAGGGGGTGCTATTTTTCTGAATGTAGTGATGTTTAGGGAGGATATATTCATGCTAGGAGAAAGCAAAGTTGCGGAAACATCAGAAATGCATATTTTAAATAACGGGCAGGATTCACGAAGGCTTGCATGGAGTGTAAGAGACGTGTAACACTCCATGCAAGCCTCGCGCTCCAGGAACAGCCCGAAACTCTGTGTAAGAGACCAGCTAAAATGTCTCTTACACAGACTGGGCGTTGATATGCTAAATACCTCACTTGCAGACGAAAGGTATGCAGATGAAGTATATTAGCGATTCACGAAGCAGAAACCAGCCCGTGTAAGAGACGTTTTAGCTGCAGAAATGTACTCAGTTGACAACTGAGTACGTTTCTGCAAAATCTAATGGAGCCATGTCAGCTCCAAATAAAGGGTGCATATGTGTCAGGCAGCATGCCAATGGCCAAATATGTGGCCATTGGCAGGGTAACCCGATGCAAATATTAAAAAATGGGCTGCGCTGTATAAAACATAAAAATGAAGGTTATAAACCCACAAATGTGGGTTTTATGCAATACATGGAATGACAATGCAGGGACCAGCAGACCAAAAACAACATGGCCACCGTGTAGTGGTTGCTAAGGGGGGAAGCTGAGTCTAAGACATAGCATTAGTAGGCAATCTCATGTAAATGAGGGTTAGGATACTGAATCCCACAGTCACATAGCAAATGAGCACAGTCTGAGTAGTGTAAGAGATACATAAGGGGGAGGAATAGAGTAGGAGATAGGTGACATCACAGGGGGGAATGGTAGAAAGAAATGCAGTTCATTGGAGGTCAGTGTAACATGACAGATGACAGACACAGATCAGGGAAAGAGGAGTGCCACAAGATAAGCATGGGAAAGTCAAGAAATGGAAGGTGTACACTTACCTACACCAAAGTTTCATGCTGGTCATGCATGCGCACGTGTGCACGCCATGAAGCACGAATAGGGCAGTGTGCACACGTGTAGGGCAGACTGAGCACGTGGGAGCGTGTTGGTAGACTTTGAAGACTGTTTACGCTAGTGTGCACGTGTGTAGGGCAGACTGAGCATGTGGGAGCCTGTTGGCAGACTTGTAAGACTGTTTGCGCTGGTGTGCATGCGTTTTAACCCGAATAGGCAGATCCTGAACCATGTAAGCATGTGTGCGTGCATGTAAGCCACTGTGAGCATGTTTCTGCTGGTATGTACGCTGCTCCCCCCTGAGGAAACAGAAAGGAAAAAGGAAGCAACACAATTAGTAGGAAGCTAGCAGGGAATATTGCTGGAGCTAGCAGGTGAAAACAATTAGAAGCAGGCAATTACACAGGCAGAATAGTAGCCCAGCCCAGCACTTAAAACTCTACAAACAGCAGTGCAGGATGTTTCTCTCAAGAGACACTGCAAGACAGGAGTAAGCTATTACAAGTGAAAACTGAAAAAGCTGAACTCAGAGCAGAAATGTTAGGGGCTGCCATAGCTGTCATAATGAGACATAGGCGACTTGCTGAGGGCGGTGACAATGCAGATGGTGCCAGACAACCCACAGTGAGGAGACGGAGAAGAATGTACAGGCCCAGGGTCGCCTACCATGGGTTACATGAGCTGGAGATAGTAGAGCGCTATAATGTGGACAGAGAGCTCCTGCAGCAAATAGTCGAGCTGTGCAGGCCACGCCTCACACAGAACCAACAGAGGGGAACCCATCCCAGTGGAAACCAAGGCATGTGTTGGCCTAAGAATACTAGCAACAGGTACCTTCCAAAGACCAACTGGTGATATGATGGGGATATCACAGGCATCAGCCTCCAGGGTACTGCACCAGTTCCTGGATGCCATGTCAGCACATGTCAGTGATCATGTATATTTCCCCAATGCCCGTGAGGTATTGGCCAGCAATATGCGTCTCTTCCAGCAAATAGCGGAATACCCTGAGGTAGTGGGTGCAATAGACTGCACGCACATACGCATCAAAGCACCAGCCGGTGAGCGGGGTAGGGCCTACATTAACCGCAAGGGCTTCCCCTCCATCAACTGCCAGGTCATGTGTGATGCCCAGGGCATAATAATGAATGTGTGTGCTGGCTGTCCTGGGAGCTGCAATGATCCCCACATCTGGCATTTGACGCAGCTGTACCAGACATTTGCCAATGGGGACATCCCACACGGACACCTAGAGGGGGATGCAGGTTATGCACTGGAGCCGTGGCTGATGACACCCATCAGAAATGCACACACACCTGAACAGAAATGCCATAGTGAGGCACATGCACAAACACATAATGTAATAGAGCGTGTGTTTGGGCTGCTCAAGTCATGGTTCCGGTGTCTGGACACATCTGGTGGAGTCTTGCAGTACTCACCAACTACATGTACCCAAATTTCATGGTATGTGCTATGCTACATAATATGATCTTGCGAAAACAGCTGCAGCAAGACCAGCATAGGGCTGGGCCAAACAGCCCCCCACCATTGCCAAGGCCATCACAGGCAGAGCGTGACTCGGAGGAGGAACAGCCTGAGCCTGCCCCAGTAGGCAGAAGGAGGCATGCCCAGTATGCCCTGGCCTTGGCAAAGAGGCAACACATAGCACATACACTGGCTCAGTAGGAACCCTGGGAATGATACCCCCTCTGACTCACTCAAATAATAACAGCGATGCCTAAAATGACATGACCTGCTCACAAACGTACAGGGAGTGTAATATGTGCATCCGACAGAGGCAGCCATGCAGCACAACCTGAGGCATGAATGCCATGTGTTAAGTAATGTAACACCATGTACTATATGCACACCTGAGGACCCTGACTAAAATCCACCCTCACCAAGCATGAAGCCACAAAATGACGATGGGATGATCAATTGCAATAACTGGCTGAAGTAATGCAGTTAGTCAAAGGGGAGCCAATGTGTTTCAGCCTGGGAAGACATGCTGAGCATGACATGATGCACCACCTGCTAGGGGTGGTGTGCACCTATCAGTCCAGGCCCCATGGATACTGGCAAAGGCTGTCAGTACCCACAGCATGCCCTGAATAGGTAATTCTCAAAACACAAACCCACCTTCATAGGTACCACAAGGGATAGGAACCTAGATGTAATGCTACCCAATGCCAGAAGTCTAAACAGCAAGATGCGTGCAGTGTAAACGCACACAGTATGGAGAATGTTGATATCAGTCCTGTAATAGAAAACTGGGTCAAGGCTCACATCAGCACCCTACCACTACCAGGTTACACCTCATACTGTGCTGTATAGCCGCAAAACATGGAACAAGCTACAAAAGGAGGGTGACTAGCAACAAATGTCAAGGATAACCACACCCCCATGTTGGTACCACAACAAGAAGCAGCATGGATTAGCCATGGTCAAATACCAATGGCTAAAACCGCCTCCCAGTATATAGCCTGCTGCAGACTACTGTCCTAATACCAGGAACTGCACCTGGCCTATGTTGGAATACATGAATATATCAAACCCCCTAAACCACATTATATTGCTTGACTGAAAATACCCAGACATACACTGAGAGCATTATACTAGCACCAATGCAGTAGGAGAAAAGTTCCCAGAATCCATAAGCCAAAATGCCCAGGAACAGCGTACCACTCCCACAAGAGGGGTAAGCATACTGGATGTGATAATCAGCAACATGTGTACTGGATGGCAGGATGAGAAGTGTATCCCTCACTGGTAAGACCAGACCACAGAGTAATCACACTGGATATACACATCCTGACCACAGTCCCTGGCCAGAAAACCACAGTGAAAAACATGTGTAAAGCATAGGTTGCACCCCTCCAAACTGATGTGGAATCCATGAAAGGCCCTGTGCAAGTGCAGAATATGGGACACACCACAGAACATGTTATACAGGCATTCCATGAACACAGCCAGGAATGCTTGGATTATGCAAACACAAATAACAACAAGACACAATGCCATACACGCAGGCATCTGGCATGCTGGACTCCAGCCATTACCAAACCATACAAGAGAATGAAGATGTCAAGCAGTGATAGGACTAGAGCCCAGGATACTGTCCACCACAGTGAAAGTACTGAACCAGTACACTATACGGTACTACAGTGTTAGGTCATTATGAAAGGATGTTGACAACTGTATGCAAAGTATCCCATGCAATCTCTGCAGGCACAGTATAATCCCTGTTGTGGCAGACATGAAGCAGTTGGCCAGTTAGTACACAACATGACACCCAACACACAACCATAAACGTGAGATATTGTTGAAGTTCACACTCACCCAAATATATGGTGGACTTCAGAGTTCAACAAATGGAAAGCTCACACTGGGCATGCTCACACACTTTGATAAATGAGGCATATGTCAGACAACATGCCATGGAAAGGCTGAACTGGGCATGCTCACACACTTAGGCCATATCTCCGTTTAGCAGTTGGCCACTCATATCTGGTATTTGTATGTGTCATTCCAGGAACCAACCACAACACAGCAATATGCCCAGTACAGTAAATGACTACAGAGACATAAGTGATATAGTGGATTACCCTCATATTCAAACATCTTCCACAGATACACAAGTTGTTCATAGGAACAGGGAATGCTATGGCAATAAAGACCTGCAAACAGTCTAACAGCACAACAAATATTGTGCATCTGACAATTGAACATATGGGTATAGAGGTCAATACTAGGCTTGTTGCCCTAGGGAATGACAGCTTAGCCAGAGTGTGCTTGGCATCTGCATCCCCAGTACATTAGGCTACTGTGCCACTGTAAAGTAGGTCACATAAGGCAACGTGTGAGGCTAGTGAGCTGTGCCTCTGTCAAGCAGGGGCACAGTGGAGATCCCAGGGTTTGAATGTGCTAAGCCACAGCCATGTTGTTGGTGTGTGCTGGAAGAGGGTTGCTGAGGACCTCAAACAGTAAGTGGGCGTCAATAACAGACTGACGGGAGCCCTATCTGCATTGTCTGGACAATTCCACTGTCAACACTGTGTTGTGATGATTATGTGGGAATGAAGTGTCATGCCGGTACTGTTCACAGATGTCCTCCCTCTGTGGGCTACAGCTCTGCAATGTATTAGCTCACTCTGTCTGTTGGACGGCTCATATATGGCTGGTGTACACCTGACAGGTGTCTTGTGGAGCAGTCATGGGTATATATGGGATAGCATGATCAATGCAAACCTTACACATGCACATAGAATGCAGTTGTCAAGGATTATGCAGAGTGGCCAGTATAGTCCCCCAGCATGGGTCATTTGAAGTCGTCCACCCCAGTCTTCACAAGTGTAGAGTCTGCTTGTGCTAAATACAGTTTTTTTGCAGTGACAACCTTGCCTGGGGGTGGGGATGGGATATGGATGTCCAGGGAAAGGTGGGTATGGTCAGATATCAACAATGGTGGTCTACCTCTGGTGTGGAACAGTGAGTACCCATGTTGCAGATGGACAGGTGCAATATGTATTCCCCCATGTGGCTGTGGTGAGTGGTTTTGCCATAGCACATGGACCCACAAATTGTAGTGGCTGTAGGGTAAAGTGGTAGAGGCCTGAGTATTTCCCACACACAATATGCCTGTACCTGATGTTAACAACTGG
The DNA here is from genome assembly GCF_019279795.1 of Protopterus annectens. NCBI lineage: Eukaryota > Metazoa > Chordata > Ceratodontiformes > Protopteridae > Protopterus > Protopterus annectens. The sequence continues at coordinate 940,966,086 of NC_056741.1, forward strand.
AATGGTGTATGTGAACACCTGCATATCCCGGCACTGTTCCCAGGGAAGCAAAGTGTGTGTCCTGGATGTGGGAGTGGTGTTCTGGACTGGTTGTGTTGTGTTTTACAGGTCCTGTGGTCACGAAGCATGGTACAGAACATAACCTGCCAGTGCGATGTGCATATCTGACACTGACGTAGGTGGCTGCAAATGCATATATATGCTATCCCCCACTTGACAGGTAGTACTAGATGTACATACCTCTGTAGAAATAAAGGAGCAGACCAGATGCCCAGTAATTCAGTTAGCGTGCTCTGCTAATGCGTCTCCCTCAAGTGTCATAATATAGGTAGGTAGGAGTTTGAACCATGCAAATGCTCTGTGTGTGTGTGTGTGTGTGTGTGTGTGTGTGTGTGTGTGTGTGTGTGTGTGTGTGTGTGTGTGAGCGGGGTTGATGTGTGTGCAAGTCTGTGTGAGGGAGATGTCCCTTTTGGCAACTGTGAAAGCACTCTACAGGATGCACATTTCCCTATCTAAGCACGGATGATGTCAGCACCCTATAAATACAGCAGGAGAAGGGAACCTTCCCAGTAATGCGAATAGCGTGCTCTGCTAATGTGTCTGTTATGTGTGTCATAACATAGTTAGGTAGGAGTTTGAATCCTGCAACTGCCCAGTGTGTGTGGAGGGGGGTTAGTGTGTGTGCAAGTCTGTGTGAGGGAGATGTCCCTTTTGGCAACTGTGAAAACACTCTACAGGATGCGCATTCCCCTATCTAAGCACGGATGATGTCAGCACCCTATAAGTACGGCAGGAGAAGGAAACCCTCCCAGTAATGTGAATAGCGTGCTCTGCTAATGCATCTGTCATGAGTGTCATAACATAGTTAGGTAGGGGTTTGAATCCTGCAACTGCCCACAGTGTGTGGAGGGGGATTAGTGTGTTTGCAAGTCTGTGTGAGGGAGATGTCCCTTTTGGCAACTGTGAAAACACTCTACCGGATGCACATTCCCCTATCTAAGCACGGATGATGTCAGCACCCTATAAGTATTGCAGGAGAAGAGAACCCTCCCAGTAATGCGAATAGCGCACTCTGCTAACGTGTTTGTCACGAGTGTCATAACATAGTGAGGTAGGGGTTTGAATCCTGCAACTGCCCAGTGTGTCTGGAGGGAGGTTAGTGTGTGTGCAAGTCTGTGTGAGGGAGATGTCTCTTTTTGGCAACTGTGAAAACACTCTACAGGATGCACATTCTCCTATCTAAGCACTGATGATGTCAGCATCCTATAAGTACAGCAGGAGAAGGAAACCCTCCCAGTAATGCAAATAGCGCACTCTGCTAATGCATCTGTTACAAGTGTCATAATATAGTTAGATAGGGGTTTGAATCTTGCAACTGCCCAGTGTGTGTGGAGCGGGGTTAGTGTGTGTGCAAGTCTGTGTGAGGGAGATGTCCCTTTTGGCAACTGTGAAAGCACTCTATAGGATGCACATTCCCCTATCTAAGCACGGATGATGTCAGCACTCTATAAGTACAACAGGAGAAGACAAACCTCCAAGTAATTCGAATAGCGCACTCTGCTAATGCGTCTCTCTCAAGTGTCATAACATAGTTAAGTAGGAGTTTGAAACCTGCAAGTGTGTGTGTTTGGATGTGGGGAGTTTGTGTGTGTGCAATTCTGTATGAAAAACATGTGCTTTTTGGCAATCAGGAGATCACACTACATGATGCACATTACCCTTTCCAAACACTGTTGATGTCAGCACCCTATAAGTACAGCCGGAGAAGAGAAACCTCTTAGTAATCCGAATAGTGTACTTCGCTAATGCGTCTCTCTCATGTGTCGTGACATAGTTAGGTAGGAGTATGAATCTTGCAAATGGCAAGTGTGAGTGGGGGTAGTAGGGTGTGTGTAATTGCAAGTGTGAGAGAACAGATCCTTTTGGCAAATACTACAATACACCAGATGCTGCATATTCCCCCAGTAAACACAGGGGATGTCACCCCACTATCAGTACAGCCAAACAGGGCTACTTGGCCAGTAATGCCAATAGTGCGCTTCGCTACTGGGTCTATTACCATTGTCAGAGCACAGATAGGTATGTTTTGGAAACCCACAACTGCCACGTGTGGTTGTCACACAATATGACCTTGTGTGGGCCTTTGTGCATAACAATGCATGCCATTGCCTAAACCAGCAATGGCAAAGCACACATGATGTATGTGTGTGACACATACACATAAATACCTGTGACCTGCAGTAGTTACCATGTCTGACACGTGCCTCGAGTGGATAAATGGTATTCGCAATGCATAACAATATGACTGTCTTACTGTGCAGGGGCCGCACGTGGTATGTGTCTATACAGTGTGGGTTGTATATGGTAAAATACCTACAGCAGGGGATACACATCTGGTCTGGGCCATATAGTCTACATGTAGTCGATGAACAGGTGCTGCATGTTCCCACCTGTTATGGGAGTGGTAACATGTTATTCCACTGCAATTCAGTGACCACATGCTGGGAACCTTTCAGCTAGTGTGTTGTAGCTACAGTAATGTTCACGCACAGCATCCAGCCATATAAAGACATTTCTTGAGACTGTCATATTGCCAGTGTTGTTATGGAGGATAGGTGGGTTTCCTGTGTATGGGAGGGTTGTGTGTGCCAGGCTATGAACCAGAAGGCAGTCCAACACACTGTTAGCTACTCATGAATAGGCCCTGATGCTTTGTGCTGTGCCAACAACCTGGAGGTGTGTGTATCTGTGGTGCCTTGGGATACCACCCCCCTGTCCATGTGTGTTACATGTGTAGGGGATGACAGGCATGATATGAGGTATAACCTGGCAGTGATGGATTGCACCTGTGAGCCATGAATCAGGACTCTGGTACTGCACAGACATTGCAGTTCACCGTGCTGAGGACAGTGTCCAGTGCATGCATCTTGCGGTATACACTGCTGGTGTTGTGTAGCATCACTGTTAGTGTCCTATCCTGTGTGATACCCTCGGAGGTGGCTATGTAATCCGTATTCTGCAGCAAAAGGCACTATGTGTGTATCAAGGGGCTTTGCCAATATACAATGGTCCATGGGTGTCACGTGCAAGCTGCCCCTCACAAATCATTATGGCTTCCCTAGCATGTAAGCACACGTTGACAGCCAGTGGATACCCTATGAATGACATTGGAGATTGAGCAGAATGTAGACATAGAACACCATTCCTACATATAGTGGTAGCATACCTGGTGAGGGTATGATGGCAACCAAGATCAGGCTCATACTGGCCCGTGCCACATGCTGAGAGATCCCTTCTATGTTCCCTATCATGTAGTCCAGGGAGGTATGTCTCAGGTCATCAATAGTGGCATGGTCAATGACTGAGTCATATGTGTCCATGCCTCTGACTGACCTGTATGCATGTGTTTTGTGGTGGACCATAGTGCCCCACAGGCATATCACTGTGACCTTTGCCATGTACAGCCTGTTGAGCGGGACCCCACTGCAGCGGCCAAGAGAGGTACCTGACACATCTGTAGCAGGTGTGTTGTGTAACCCTACACTCTGTGAGTGTGTGGCACATGGGATGTGTGTGCCATGTGTGGCATGTGCTCTGTTCTGACATAACGTATGCCTGTGTTCCAGCTGCGGAGGTGTGTGATGCTCAGGCAGGATGCTATTCTGAGTCTCCAAGTATGCCCCAGTGTGTTCAGATTGCTGTCAGTGTGGGTCTATGTCAGACTGGTATTGTAGTCACTGTAGTATGTCATGCCACCTGACAGGGTATGGCATTACTGGGTTCAGAGTGCTCAGTCCCCAGATTGGCTATGTGGTGGCATCCCACACATGTGTTGTACATTCCTGGCCAGGGGTGAGGGTTGACTGCATACATGTGGCAGCTGTGACATTGCCACATGACTCGTATAAACCACAACTGGACCATAGAGGTGATTCACAGGTTACCTTTGCACATGCTACGATAGTAGTGTGATTGCCATGGTGATTACCAACACATAGGGCCAATGGGGAACAACATACTGAAGGTGTGTATGTGTGGGTGTACTGCTACTGATTTCATAGCACTGGCATATATGACTGCACATGTGGGTAAATGCCAGGTAAGTCATGTGCAATGTGTCACAGGCAACGTACATGCAAACAGGACAGACAGTGACGTTCTGTCATGTGTAAACTTGACATATGTATAGTACGCTATGCAGATGTCACTAGGAGTCCACAGAAGCACTGTAACTCTGCATTGCAGGTGGAAGCAGTTTTCCAGGGAACCCCAAGCGAACATGCATGCAAACAAAGCTACAGTAAGCAGGGCTGGAAGTAGTCCATTGTACAACAAAGAAGGGGTAACACTAACAGTAGGTAACAGTGCAAATATGTAGGCACTATCAACATTTACCCAGGAATGCACAGCTCAGATGTCCATGGTTGAACTGATATTATGTCATAGTTAATTGTGATTTGGATTACATTAGTACTGCGCACATATCAACATGCGCAAACATCCAGATTGCATAGTCGTTGTGAGCAACTTGCCACCATTACTGTACATGCCCATCATTGCGTATCACTACTTGCATTAGCTTCCCCCCTGTGCTACCCATGTATGTGGCTATCTGTTGAAATCCTTACCACTGGTATGCAATAATGTGCAGCTGTTACACTTTGGTACGTACTATGGGTGTAGATAACAATTCAGGACAGTCATACGGTTACTGCATCAGGCATGCTGGGACATACACACAGTCATATCAGCACACTGTACTGTTACCAACATGATACTACTAATACACTTCTATGTAGCCACCCTGTGCATCAGCAACGTGTTTACCTGTTCCTGAACTGATGTTGGAGATTGCAGGAGGTGGCACAGTTTCATCATATGCACAGGGTGCGAATTAGGTATGCCTGAGTATGCCACTGATACCACCAATTGACATGTGTGTGCATGTGTGTTGGTGAGGGACAGCAGTATAGGATGGGGCACTGTTGGTGCAGTGTGTGCATGTATGTGGTAACCCTAGGTGTTAACATTTCACATGTGTGTATGCACGCACACAGTTCCACCTCATGGCTGCCATATACAGGAGTTTGTGGACAGCCAGAGACTGCACCTGGCAGGTCATACAGATCAGTGCCTGTAGGCATGGACACGGTACGGTACCTGTGCCTGGCAGGGGTGCTACGACCATATCCGGTACTAAGCCAGACTGGGTACTGTCATCAGATGCAGGAGTGTGTTGACTGGGACTGTCCAGAGCCACGTGCACGTGGTCTCCTGGGGCATTCCGATGACAGCACAGACCCAGCATTGCTGGGGCTGCTGCTGGCACTATGGGGGCATCCGCGGGCCTTTTGTCATCCGTGCCAACTGCCAGCTGCTGCTGTTACTGGCATACGGCCACGTCGACGCCGCAACCGCCCACCATTGCCCTGGCTCATGGACATGTGGTTGTAGAACTGCTGTAATATGTCCCCACAACGTCTGTCTATGACATCGGTGAAATTATGGATAGCATCCGCGATGTCACGCACACTGTCAGTCATAGCTGTGTGACATGCTCTCAGCTCCCTCAGACCCTGTCTGGTGTACCTTTCCATATGCGACTGTGCCTGCATGACAGCCCGAAACATAGCTGAGGTTGACAGACCTCTTTGGGCACGTCTGCCAGAGGCAGTACGCCCATGGATGCTCCCACGAGAACCCATGGGCAACTGTCTGTGTGGTACCATCGCAGGACCCTGCCCATGGCTGCTGTGTGGGGAAGCATGTGCCACACATACCACATTACCCTGGTCAATGCCCACTGTATTCTGTCCATCACCTAGAGACAATGGTGACATAGGATGTACTGGCAGGATGACTGTGCGCAATGATGGGGTTGACAACTGTGTACTATCAATTGGCTGACCAATGATGGACCCTGACACACCTACACAGATATCATCATTATCAGTACCTGTGGCACCAGATTCAGGTTCCCTGCTGCAGGACACCAGAGCAGCACCAGAATCTGTGGGAGGAAGACAGGAAACACAGTTTACAATGTCTACACAATGTTACCAGTGATGCACTTATGCACACATGCACACATGGACACATGCACACATGGACACATGGACACATGGACACAGGCACACATGGACACAGGCACACATGGACACAGGCACACAGGCACACATGCACACATGTACACAGGCACACAGGCACACACTCACACGAGGACATGTGCACACGTGGACATGTGTACACATGCACACCTGGACACGTGCACACATGCACACATGCACACGTGAACACAGGCACACATGCACACGTGGACACAGGTACACATGCACACCCCGCAGTATACACACAGAGCACTACTGAGTTACACTAGTATTACTAACACTATCAGGACTATTATAGGTATTGTTAAAACACACTCACCAGCATGGAAGGGCTGCCTTGCTGTAACACTGGAGGGACCTGCAGAAATGAGGAGATTAATGTCAGTGGGCACAACTGTGCCATTGATACTGCATATGATACAGTGCAGTAGTACACCAGTTGCCTTTCACACGTCAGCTGCTGATATTGCCAATATCACACCTGCACAATTACATACTATGTTGACAGCTACATACCATGGACACACCTTACACATGCATAAACTAACAGTGTACAGAACAGTCAAATGTATATTTGGCATATTACATGCATGCTCCATGTCGTGCTGCTGTGTGGATCCAGCCTCCATCATGATGCAGGTGTATTGCTGTTGATGTTCCGGGGCTGGAGCCACAACACTTAGGAGTAGCCCCTCCAGTCTAGTAAGGGGGGGATGTGTGGCCACCCCACCTCCTGTGGCAACCTGTTGCCTGTGGATATCCGACGCATGCTGACGGACATTTCTGATTAAATCACTGCAGTGATGTTGTACCTGCTCATATGTCCTATTATGTGTACCAGTGTCATTTACCCTACGGACAAGGACTTGCCACAATGCAGCCCTCTCCTGCTGATTCTGGCTGGTGCGGGAAAACAGTATGTCATAATCCTGCACCAGGTTCTGGTGTATCTCCTCATCTTCTGCTGCAGAGTAGGCAGGACTACGCTGATGCGCCATGTCTCTAGAAGAGAGTACAAACAGGATATCAGCAGACTATGTCAGCAATATATGGCACACACACTATACATGATACTCAACTGTAGTGATATACTACTACTCCCATATGTAGCATGTGTGTGTCTCTTGGTGGATACACAAGTACATGGCCAGATATCAGTGCTCAGCCAACACCTGTGCAACAATACCTGCCACATTCCATACAACATAGTAGCATGTCCCATCGGTCAGCACACTGCGACGGGTCCACTGCACAACCTCACTCTGGGGGTTCATACCAAGGTACTGTATGTGGAACGCCATCCACTAGGGTGATCTGGACACAAGTTACTCGGCCTGGATATACATATCCCACCACCACCACCACCAGCACAGTAGACTACTTTGATATGTATGTGATTAGACAGTTATTCACTTGTTAGGACTGAGATGGTATCCATGCAGCCCACTGGGCCAGTGGAAGCCACAACCCACACTGCTGACCCCTTTGCGAATGCTTCCCACGGACATCCCAAAGATTGCATGGAACATGCACACACATTTCTAACCAAGACCCTATGCACAAAGGTTAGGCATCCTGTCCGGTGGACCCCAGCCAAAGGCAGATTGTATAATGATAGAAGGAGGCTACTGCAGGACAGAGCAGATTCACATTAAGGGAAGGCATCTGTGGTCAGCACTGGTAATAAGCTACGGTCTCTCATAACATCCACGGCCTACTCTGGGAGGGAAATGGCCATGAACACTATAGATAACCACAAGGCCTTCTTCAGTTATGTTACACATATGGACCAAACGCCTCAGATATGCTCTGAGTTACTACACACCTACTTAACATTTACCGAACACACAGATATTGGCAACATTCTTGCAGACAGGCTCGGTGCACGTATCCCCCCTCCTTCTCCCCCACACTTAGAAATACTTATCACAGCTGAATGTAACCTCCCTATCATCTCATGTCCAGGTGAGGGCCGCCCTCAGCAAAGCAGAACACACAGCATCAATGTGACCTGATGGTATTCCTGGATGTGTGCTACGTGAACTCCAAGAGGACATACAACCGCATATAAGACTGATATTTAACCTTGGCCATATTACGGGATATGTACCTGAACACTGGCATACAGCAACAGTGGTCCCACTCCACTAAGGAGGCACCTCTACTGACCCTGGGAACTACCGCACCATAAGCTTAACCAGCCTGGTCTGCAAAGCTATCGAATGATTCAGTATGGGACGCATATACAGCGATATTGGGTACCTGCAGACACTTGTTCCCGGCCAGTTTGCCTTTGTGATGGGCTGATCCTGCCTTTTGAACCTGGTCGACCTTTCAAAACAGTCACTACAGCCATTGATGAGGGCAATGCAATCTATACAGCCTACCTGGACTTGCCTAAGGCCTTCAACACAGTACTCCACTCAGGCATCATAGACAAGCTCATTAGCTTACAGGTTACTAAATATGTCACATGATGGGTTGCACACTGGTTGACATACAGAATCCATAATATCGATATTGTAGGAGCCATGTCAGACTCAATGCCAGTCACATGTGGTATCCCACAGCCCTCTGTCCTAGGACCCCTCTTGTTTGGCATTTATTTCTCAGATGTAAAAGCAAACGTGCGGGTTGTGGATGACAAAGTTCCCAGGTGACTGCTAACTAAGTGCCATAGTCGTTACACCAGCTGACACACACATCCTACAGACAGGCCTCACTGCAACGGAAAACTGGTGCCAGGATCATGGCCTAACACTGAATGACATGTAATGTATAGTCATCCCCTTTGGGTGGAACTATGTGCACACAACATATCACATGGACATACCTATAGATACAGACCTATGACACATATGGAGGGTTCACAGTATGCAGACTATTAACCTGTTACTTTACATTACCTGTGTTTGTCGCAGCTGGTTGCGTTACCGCTACTACAGCTTCCTGCTGCTGCTGGCACGGCTTGGTACTGTCAATGCTGACAGCTTCAACTCAGTTTGTGTACCGTGTGTTGTTGTTTGTGTTCTTATTTATTTTTTTTTTCTCTCTCTCTCTCTCTCTCTCTCTCTCTCTCTCTCTCTCTGTCTGCCTCCAGACAGTGCAATGAATGTATTGCATGTGTGGAGTGTGAGTACAGGATACTTTTGTAGGTTTCTGCATAAGTCCATGTGATGGCCTCTGCACCAATTGTAAGCCAGCGTTTGCTAATTGCATGCAGCCAGTTGTGTACTGATTGCAGTTCTCACTGTGATTTCAGGACAGTGCTATAAAAGGGTATGTGAGATAGGCGTTGCCCTTTCAGATTGTAAGGGAGGGGACCATGCTGGTATGCTGTGGACACTGTTTTGTGAGTGTAAAGGTTAGTATCTCTCTCGTGATTCAGGCTGTGTTGTAGATTCACATTTCTCCATTCCTCTCTCCTGTTTCCTGTAGTAAGTGTGTATGCACACTGACACCTACAACTATATATATATATATATATATATATGTAAATATACATACATTTATATATGTACATTAACTGACATTATTACCTACTAGCTACCAACTAGCATGGCTGTTTCTGTTCACACACTACTATTATGGAAATCCACTAGTTTTGACAGTAAGCATAAATGACATGCTTTGTGTACTACACATCCTATATTCCCTTTACATTCATTCCTACTATTACATGATGTATTTATTTTAGCACAATGTTCTTGTAAGAGAGTCATGGCTTAGTGGTAGGTCATGCAGACTACTGTTTCCAAGGTCCTGGGTTCGGGACTGACAGTGGGATTTTATTTTGCTTTTGAACTGACTACAGGACCTGTCAATCATAGTGACTAAGGCACTTTTAAGCAGTTGTAACTGGGTTAGCGCTGGTTTGCGCGGAGCTCCCACATGTGCACTGCCGTTCAGCTCCGCACACACCCGCTTACAACCGCTTAACAGTGCTTACTCTGGCGCACACCCGCGCTATTTTCTTTGAAAGAAATGAAAATGGGGAGACAGGAAAGTGGTGAAAAAGGGGTCACAAAGAGGATAAGACAGTAGGGAAACAAGCTTGGGTTTTGCAGGAGGGATGTAGGTAAGGCCCATAGCTGCCCATTTCTTCATCAGCAACAGCTGTGCATATGTATGTAATTTGGTGTGACATTTGAAACCTTCCACCCCTGAGAGAGGTGTCAGGACAACAATAATACTTGTTGTACAGCCAATTGTAATTGATAGTTTCCATGTCTAGCAGACATGTGTGCGGAATGGGCAGCTATGTATGGGGCGTAATTTTTTTTGTGGGTACAGAGTGCCCTTTTTTTTTTTTTTTTCAGGTGAGAGTGGTATGTCAGGTGAAAGAAGTCAGTATAGCTGGGGAGGTAGGTTGGGTAGGTCAACAGACAAGACAAACAAGATGCATACAGGGGCGGTGTATGACATGTGTGGGGGGGGTTACAGAATTGACGGGGACGGAGGTTTGGATATCCAGAGCCCATGAGCCCACAGATGGCAACAGTGGAACTGATATCCTCACCCATGGGCAGTTGCCACTGTTCCTTCACTGCCCAGGACGGGGCTGTGCTGGGGGCTGTGTAGGCCGGGCAACAGGCATGCCCGTAAGTTGTGCCACCTGTGCCTCAAGCTGGCGTAGGGGCCCAAGAACAGAGTCCCAGATCTCCCTACGCACCACAGTCCGGACGCTACGGAGGGTGAGTGGTGGTTCTCCTCCGGCCACACTTGCAGAGGAGGGAAGGGCCCCATCCCCTGCAGCTCTTCCACCCACAGGTGGCACAGGTCCACCGGAGGAGGGTCCAGGCTGGGCACTAGTGCCAGGTGCACTTGCCAGCTGAGGTGGGAGAGGTGGGTCCGCTGGAACCCGCCTTCCCTGTCGTCCTATGTTTTGCATTATGTCATGACAGTTTGGGTTAGTAACATACAATACCATTTGCAATTAGTTGTAACAGCATGCATTAGTATTCCCATTAACCAAACACCCAGATATTCACACCATTGAACAGTGAGCATAACACATGCATAATTTGAACAGCGATACACAGTCCAACAACATGCAGGGTTGATTGATGGCAACAGGCCATCAGGTTTGGATGTATGAACAGGGCAGATGCATCAACGTACATGCAAATATTTATGACCCAGCAGGGCAAATGTCCAGGGGTGTTAATTGTGATTACACATACCAATTTCATGTGGAATGGATTATATGTGGTTATAGGGTGGGGTGAAGAAAATAATATTAACACCTTCGAATACCAATACATATGCTGTACATTTCTAATAGCTGCAGATATATACACACTACTGTTCTAACTACAGTTTCCTTTATGATAATTACTTCAATTTGGTGATAGGACTGTTACTGCTACATCAATATACATTTTATTGTTCTTCATACACGTTCATATCTGGCTTTGTTCAGCTACATCATCCTGCTACATTTGCTTTATATAGCTATAGACAACTGTGGATGTTTGGTATTTCAGACAATCATACTATCTGCATATTGCAGACTGAGAGCAACATATCCAGATTTTGGAATACACATTCCAGCTGCAGCAACACTTTGAACACATTTCACAGTTTGGTTCTACTTGTCACATTCATTTCATTCTGTACTGACTGCAGTATACTTTATTTAGGGGTTATTACTACTTTATTGGTGGATTCATATCTCTTTCTCACACTCTCTCACTTGTTTTCATTTTACTATTCAGGATGGTACTTACTTCTAGGCTTTATTGACATGTTTTACCTGTAGTTATTACAATCCTTTCCAGCAGTCTCACTTCTGTCATGTTTCAGTATTTCAACAGGGATATATTTCACACATGTGATTTGCTCATCTTCTGCAGCTGTACTTTTCAGCCTGCTGCAGGTTGTGTACTATTATATTACAGGTGGGGCATCTTTATTTCAGACTTTATTTCAGACATTTTCATTTTTCTGTTTGGATTACTGACTGCAACACACTTTTGTAATCAAGCAATACTTGCAAACACTCTTACACTGTTACTTGCACATTTATTACTTAGTGACTACACTGCACTCTTTTGCTAACTGTCATACTTTTATATTTCTTTACAGTTACTGGGAGTGGATTACTGACCTGCCTGGTGGCGCAACCGCACCAGCCTATCACCATAGGCTCTGCGGTTCACAGAACGGACACCTGCAGCTGTAATATAAATGAAGTAATATTGGAATACACATCTCCATAATATCAGCTAGTTTAATTTCTTACATACATAATTAAATGTAACTTACTCAGTAGTAGGGCGTTGGGCATTTGCCGGGCCTCCTGGATCCAAAGGTTCAATTGGTCCTGCTTACGTCTCTTCAGGTCCGCATGGTGGTGACGGACCTGCTCACCAGTCCTTGGAATCCCTGTGGCACTGGTGAGATCATGAGCCAACCGGTCCCACACCTCAGCCCTATATGCTCCCCACAGGACCTGGCCCTGCATGAATTGGGCCTCATGATTGTGGACTAGGAGCCAGACCATGTATCTGGACTCAACACCCCACCTCTGTGCTCGAAAGCAACTACCCTCACCTACTCCTGACATTCTGGCTGCAAGTTAGTTCTACAATCGTTTATGCTGTGTATTCCTGCCTGTGGGGCTTATATATGCCGTTTTTCCTGCACTTATCTGTGATTGGCCATTTTGGAATTGTATCAACTTCACAAAACCTGCTTTGTTATGCTCCACTTTGTATTCATTCCTATATATTTGCTATTACTGCATTTCTAGGTACTGCTGTCATGGCTTAGTTGTTTAGTACCTTGACTATGGTGCATGGTATCCTGGGTTCGAACCTGGCCACTGCTTTTTATATTTTATGACTGTCTAGACAGGCTAGGGGGGGTGTCTCTGTAAAGGCAGTTTTGATACGGCTTGCTCAACGTTGCCCGTTGGTTAGCTTGTTGGCGTGGTGCGCAGCTCCGCGCAAACGGGGTACGCTGGTTTACGCTTCATTTGGCTGTTAGCATGCATATTACGCTCAGCTAGGGGCACACAGTTTCAGCGTGTTAAACCACTGCTCACCTATGGGCACTCATTTTACACCTGTTAAACCACTGCTCACTACGGGTAGATGCACTCACCTTGTTAAACTGTAGCTCAGCTATAAGCACATCTCACATTTTTTATTGTTTTGTTATCTCACATTTCTTCAAAATAAATGGACTATTTCATTACATTTTACATAAAATATAATTTTATATGTGTACATATTTGTCAGGGACTTGTTTCGTGCTTATTTTACTAAAAATAAAAATTGATGTTCTGGGGGCTCGAACAATGACTGCCTGCTCTTCAGCCGATGTCTCTACCGCTACGCTATTGCTTCTTGGCTTACTTTGCATATTTAGTTCTTATATGCTTTTCCACTGACTGCTAACTGTGGCTAAGCTATGGGCGCGCCCACGCAAACGAGCGCACTCACGGGCAAATATCTTTACGATTTAAAAAAATATATAACATGTTCATTTATATATTTTATGTTCATAGTCTGTGGGGGCATGTGTTGTGTTGTGTTTATTCACATTTCCATGGCCTCTGTCGTGGGTGTTTACTTTGGGCACTACTCTTCTGGGGGTGTGTCGGCATGCATGGCTCGGCCTATGGACACACCCCCTACTGTCTTCCATGGATCGTGTTAGCCTTAGGTGTGATTCAGCATGCCCTTATGCATATGCATGACATGCTGACATCACACCGTTTAACTGCAGCCTCTGTGTAAGCCTTGTATCTCTTACACGGAGGCTTCGTGAATCCTGCCCAACGTGTTTCATAATGTTTCCTTTTTCTTCTTCATCCTTTGTTCGTCATTTGACATGTCTCATTCTTAAATGGCAGCAGTGTTAAGCCATGAACCACATTTTACCTTCTAAGGTTAAAACTAACAAATTTAATTTGGAATGCCATCAGTAGCACAATTCAGACCGACACCAGTTTGTTTCCATCAGCACTGTAGACATTACTGAACAAAGAAATTCCTCCTGTCAGCTACCTATCTGTGTGACACAAGGTGCAAGGAAAGTGAGCTTAGAGAAAGAGGTCATATAATACAGGGTTCAAAATGAGTTGCTTACTGGGTTCAGAATAAATATTGACACGATAATGTTATATATGAAATAAACAGGCTAAAATCTTATTTGTAGTCCATGTGAAGTGCTATTACAAATGTGTTATTGGAAACTCACTTCTTCTCATTATTAACAACTGTATGTGCTATGGATGATGTAACATATGACATTGTGTAAAGTGTGATAACACAAAAGCAGTAACATGAGTAATGTGGTCATATGATGCTGCAGAACTTATCCAGTCTCACAATTACTCATCATGACAATAATGCATTTCATTTTCAACTTTTATGTCATTATTAATTGTATATACTATACCAATATTTACCTCCGGTAATTCTCTGTGTGCCCCCTTTCTGAACAATTGCAATTACTAGAAACCTGATGATGTGTAACACAAATACTACTGATATGGCATCCAGATGAGAATGGTAAATGTGTCATGTTAACTCATTCACTCTAATGGAGCTCAAACGTTTTCACTAGAACTTCCAATGAGCAGAGCCTAAGCCTTTTGACAGAATCAAATTATGTCCTTACATTTCAAACAGATGTTCATATCTCTGGAATTATAGGGATTATAAGTACAAATAGCAAACCCTTTAGCACAAACTATTTATATAATGGTAGTATTCTTTAGGTTCTAGGTCTTAAACTGAATTTTATAAGTCACAGTGAACACAGTAACTATTACATTTGTAGTACTTTGAAAACGATTTACAATATCTCAACAACCACTCAGGTTACACAAAAATGCCAGCAGCATTGTATTCATCTAGTTGAGATCTTTTATATGAGGCTAAGGGTATTTTTCTGCGTTACTTAGTTATTGAGATAGTTAGAAAAAAACATGAAATTTATATCTATATAAATTAATGTTATAAAAACAACAGTTAATATCACTTTACCTGCACTATACAGATAAATATTAATTCAGTTGAGATTGGCATTTTGTAAGCTTTAAGAGGAAATCTTTTACACCTTGTACATATCATGGTTTTGGAATTATTGATGCAAATATGAACAAGCAATATTTGACACTTGGAGGCATCAGTAGGAGTTAACTGCAAATGCACCTGGAGGTATCAGATGTAATGAGTTAATGCTGTACATGCTGTGTTCCTTGCTAGATACATCATTTAATTGTGTTGCTCAGAAATATAAATTATTTGTATAATATATATATTTATATATTGCCATTTTCATCTTGTGTTCCTTGGCAGCAGGTACACACATTTCAGAGCTGAAAGAAAAAAAATAAAAAAAATAACTTGGCTGCCTTCTGTAGTGAAAACAATTCTGGCACTAGTGCACAGCATTCGGCACTCTGGATAGTGCTGAGTGAAGAAAATACACCTGTCAGCTAACTTTATCTTTGGCATAAGGTACAAAAGCAGTAATCTAAGAGAAATAAGACAGGTGATGCACGGTTTCAATGGAATTTGCCTTTACTTTTTACCGAGGGGTTCAGAATGCCATTTGTCATAACATTTTGATTAGGAATGTTACAAATGAGTACCATAACCATGTTTATTGCAACAAGTTTATCATTATTGCTTGCTATATAAGCCCAATATAATATGTTTCAAGTAAGCTAAACATGATAGTGATGATATTTTATTAGAATGCATTTACATTGGTATGGTGTGCACAGTAGTTCTGTTATAAGTTTTATTATGACTCATTACATATAAATATGTGTTTAGGACAAGATGTCTTGTGAAGTATATATGTATAACGCAACATGTATTACTCAGGTCATGCAACTCTATACAGCTGAAATGTATTTACATCCATAAATACTGCCTTTTACATAGAAATGCAGTCCCATGACTACTTAAGGTTACACACATATAGGCATCTTTTAAGTATATCTCCATTCATTCTTAAGTTAATATATCTTTAATTACCATGTTAGAAGTTCTCCTGTGGCACTGACAGTTAATAAGCAAAGTTTTAGTTCCAGTAGCCCAATATGCCACATGTCATACCAGTTTTCCCCCAAGCAATGATTGTAACAAACACAGTAGAGCATTTCAGTCTTTAACACTGGAACATGTGTCAATAGGTCTACCATCAGTCATGGTTAAATCTCGATGCCATATTTCATACCTTCCATGCTTTTATATGTAATCACTGCCAATGTGTCTGCCAAGTCATTATCATACTTTCAATTGAGCAAATGCAGTGGACAAGGCTGTGTATCTTTGCATACAAGCTGTTAAATGCAAGATCTGTATTGGGTGCCAATTAGGTGCACATTTCTAGCTTAACGTCTGTAGACATGGCTGGTGAAGGTGAGGATGGTGTTCCATTTAGAGTACAAAGATGGGGTGTTGAGGAGTCTAGGCTTTTTGTGGCACTCCTCACTAAGAGTGACAAGCAGAGGTTGCTGCAAAGGGATTATAATGGGTCTCTGTATAAGGCTGAGGCTTGGAAGAGCTTGGCCAAGGCCATCTCCCACACACTGAGCTGCAAAGTCGTCACCACTACAGTGACATGAAGAAGCACAAGTGGTACCTCCTGAGTCAAAGGGAGGATGGAATTAAGACTGGAAACACCTCTTACTTGTGTAAGTATATCTATGATATTGCATTGATTAACCAGTCAATACAGTGATTCATTATGCTTTCTCATATAGATATATATATATATATATATATATATATATATATATATATATATATATATTATACATATATGTATATATGTATATATATGGGTCTACTTTGATTCACTGAAAACACATTTCACTGAATTTCAATTCACCCTCAAAACATCACTGAAACCTGAAATCACTGAAAACACATTTCACTGAATTTCAATTCACCCTCAAAAAATCGCTGAAACCTGAAATCACTGGAAACTCATTTCACTGAATGTAAGTACTGTTGGGTAAATAAAATGTATATGCCCTTTTCCCCACTGTAGTGTGATACTGAAGTTAGTATATATAGTTACGGGGGTGGGGTGTGTGGCACCCCCCACCTACTTAGCTTTTATATTTATGAATCTCATTTCACTGAAAGTTATTAATATGAGACCAAAAGTATATATGTGTATTTTCTGTACTATACAGCTGCTGATTTGCCTTAAGAAAATCTTAAGGCACAGGATGATAGACTAATGTGCCTCAGAGAGGTACCAGGGTACGTATGTATCAGTTCTGAATGAGTGAAATGACTATTTTCATTCCATCACTTTACATAAGTTTGAGCAGGCATTGCTAAACTTTTATATCAAGCATAGATATCTGCTACAATAGCTATTAGTGCTTACATTAGGCAATGAGTACACCAGCTTAGTTGTGTATGGGTTCAATTCCCAGAAGCAGAAGTTAGATATTCATAAAATATTAACTGCAATTCTGTATGACACTGACAGTTCAATTTTTGCAAATGTAGTTATTAATTTTGAAAGTATAGATCAGATATGGTATAGTCAAATGTTTCTGTTTGTCATATCATAGCATTGTGATTGATTTGAATTTATAACATATTAATGCCTTCCCATCATATCTGGATGCAGCAAAGGTGTATATATTTATTTCACATATTTATGTATTGAAATAATAAAATAATGTAACATGCCATTGCTCTAAATCTATTTTTTTGTCTCCACACCCTCTCTTTTTTCGTTATATTTTTTTCCTACATTGCCAGCGAAAACAGAATGACCATCAGTACAGGGAGCTAAACAAACCACTGTAGTTTGACCCACTATACCACCACAGGTGGCTGTGGTGCCACCACTACAGCAAGCACAGACACCCAGCACATGTTTCACAACTAATCATGGTCTCCACAATTCCTGCTCTACCTGCATCAGGCAGCTCTGCCATGGCTGTGGGTGGGGTGGTAACCTCCAGCCCTGCAGGAGCAGAACCATTGGGGTTGGTGATTTTGTGACCTGTCATGAGCTGACAGGGTTGGTGGAGGACGTAATGAAGAGAGGGCCTCAATCCCCAAATAAGCAGGGTTGAAAAGGTCCTGCATCCTACTACCAAACTGATGCCACATCTTTCACTGGCCTAGGTAACTGACACAGGGTACATTGAGGATAGGCCTAGATTCTTACTGTTTTCATCCTGGACAGGCATACACCTCCACTTTCTCTTACTTATCCCCAGTCATGGTGCCCTCACAACTTTTTGTGTCCATCACCATCCCTTTCTGTCCTGTATGTCTGCACCTGCTACATAACCTAACTTATCTACCTCATCCTCTCATTTTCAAAACTCCTTCCCCAATATTCCTATCTCTCCAATGTGCTGTCATGACACACTTCATTTAATCCATTTGGCTTTACAACATTACTCTGTTGTTGTCACCTATCCCTTTTATGGCAACTTTCTCAAATCATAAAAAATTCTGTGTACAATTCTACATATATGTTGTGAAGAAGTGGATTGCTATAGTGCTCTCCCACAACACTACTGCAAATTACTGTATTCTTTTTCATGTCCTCCCTTTTGCTTGCCCCCATTTTCACCACTGTCCTATCAACTTCTTTTCCACACATTTAATCTGTTCACAAAATAGAATCACACACAGCATATATGGCCAGAAATGGCTCATCAAAAAGGTGTTACATTTTGTGGTCAGCATTGGTGGTGGAGGTTCGTAGGGTGCTGCAGTAGCATTGTCGCCTCACAGCAAGACATTGTCACGTTTGATTCTCAGCTACAGTGTGAATGAGCGCATCTTTGTTGAAGGTTGTGTGGCAGGGCTGGTAACTCTGCATGTAAAAACCCACTACCAAACATCAGCGGACCGGAGTTCCACTGTGGTGCCCCATAACTGGGATAAGCCGAAAGACACAACAACAACATTGGTGGTGGAGGTTTGCTTCACATACCACTGCTGTGTGATGGTGAGTGGTATTTTGCATCCTATGGCAAAAGCCTCTTGCCCACACTGTTGTAGTTACCCTCATGCAAATGTGTGTAAACACACTGTGCTATAGGAGTACAAGAAGTAAAGGCAGAGTAAAGGCCCTAATTTGCAACAGTTGCTGGATGAAATGATCTAGATATTCCTTTGTGGTGTGTTGAGATAATGCATCTGTCTGTCGAATGATGTTCTTGCATAGCATCAATGGTTCCATTTTAGATGCATGTCAAATTATCATTTCATGAACATAGCATTTGAATAGTGCAGCAAAAAAGCATCTGTAAAATAATTCAACACTCAGGGAGACTAATTAAACCATCCTTAATCTTGTTTCTGCTCTCCTTCCCCTTCTTTCTCTGTATTGCAATCACTTAATGGTACAGAGCATGACAGATAATAATGATGAAATGCCAAAAAGTAAAACATCAGAAAGATGTTCATAAATGACCCATAAACCCCTCTTAGCATGTCTGTGTCTCTCTCTCCATAGGTCTCTCTCTTTTCACCCCTTCTGTCTCATTACTTTTTATTGCTGCATATTTATTAGGCTGACAGATGTAATGTTATGGGATTTTATTATTGTCATTACTGTGATGAAGCCTAATGCCAACATCTTCTCTTGCAATGATATGTTGTCACTGACCCATCAACTGTGTGATTTTAATTTTGTTAAGAAGTTCCATTTCTGGAGTGCTGAAATAATACTCATGTCTGTAGACTGACTTTTGCATAGCGTCAAGGGCTCAAATCTAGAACTATGTCAATTTCTTACTGTTTGTATAAGACTACTTCTGTGTGTAGCTGTTGCCTACATATTGTAGTGAGCCGCCATTATCCTGCTTCTGTGTTCTATACATGCTTCCTACACCCCTCTACCCCATCTCTCTATACTTCTGTGTTATCAGCCTGAGTCTTCAGCATTTGCATGATGGCTGGCACTGAGCAGCACTGGTAACTTATGGGAAATGGCAGCACACAGCTGATGTCAAAATCTTGTGAGGTTTTTGTCTTTAGCCACATTAGTCTGCTGCTTTTCCAACTACTGTGTTCGGTCACACTGCACTATGTAAATACAGGGTGGTGGCACTATGAAATGGCTCATATCATCCCTTCAAGAGGCTTCAGAGTGGAATGCACAACTTATAGGATGTTGCAGTTGTAAGTAGTGTTATGAAGAATGCTGCCCATAAAGTTTCTTACTTCATACTGTTTTTATACTCCAGGATTTCACCTGCCGTAACATCCTTGATCTTTCATGTGTTTCATATTCATTCACAATATTCTCATATCTTGCCAGAAATAACTGCAGGAACAAGCATGCCACAGTAGGCACACTTGGATAATATTGCTAATATACAAAAATAAAGTGATATTATTAATGGGGTTTCACTTCAATCTATGTTCTGAATTATATTCTTTATGACATTACATGTCTGTTGTTGATTTAGTGATGGTTTGTTACTCAGTCATGTCATACAAACCCATGCAGTTGCATAACAATAATTGCAACATGATTAAAATACATGCATAGTCACGAGATATGAAGTCTATGTAAATACAGCACCTGTATCATCCCTATGTTTAGTAATGTACTGCAAGTGTCATGACTAATGTGGATGTGATTAAAAATAAAACAAAACGCACATCTGCTTTGGATTTCAGCACCATTACACCTGGTTACCTGTCTGTCCTCCCTATTTGTGCTAAGGTTGGCAATGAGCACCACTTGGTCTTCACGTAAGACCAACACCACAGCACATTATTATGCATGCACCAGTGCTTTGCCATCACCCTCAGAAATGAGCATGTCAGTGATGAACTTCAGGACGAAATTTTGGAAAAATGAAAACTTGTTAATAATTTGTGTTATTTTTTGTTTAGTATCAGATGTCTGTACTTATGGATATAGATGTCATATTGACTGAGCACATCATTCTGTAAAGTTATGTCTGTACTCCAACACTTATATTCTTGGAAATTATGTGGTATGGAACCATTTTCTTGTGTGCTTCTTCAGTACATTATCATAATTTCGACCTGTTTGTATTTACACTGTACATTGTCTAAACATGGTCAAATACCATTGATAATGACACAACCAACCATCCCAAACTGAACAGTCACGAATTCTTGGTTGTCAACACACTGTTTCACAGGACATTATAGAGGCTGCTACTTGGACCTCCGTGCATACATTTGCCAAGCATTATAACTTACCAATAAACTCTAGATCCCGTGCTGGTTTTGCCACTGCTGTTTTGCAAGGGATCCTAACTACACCATTATCTCTTCTCATTTCCTCCTCCCCTAGTTTAGCTATGGTATTCTACCCATTTGTAAAGACTGCAGATGCATCCTTGAAGGACATAGTACAGTTTTGTACCTACCATAAATGTAGATGTCCGAGAGGAATGCATCTGCAGTCAGGATTACCCACCCTCCTTCCCCTCTGAGGTACTCCTAGGGTATTTGCCAATCTTCAGCTAGCTTGGGGGGATCTATTATGGTGTATTTGTTTGTATATATGTACATACATGCTTATTTTGTGTGTTTGCTCTCTACTATTTGGAAACTTTGGCATTTATCCAAATTTAGCCATCCAAGAGGGCACCTGGCATCTGGGGCAAGAAACACTGAGGAAAATGGCATCGGCTGATGCCTTTATACCCGAATAACTGCCGCAATGACGTCGGGTGAAGTGTGACACCAGCCGAAGCCAGACCCAGACTTTGGAATCCGGCCGACCGAAGGGCTGCCTGACGACAGGACAACCCATTTGTAAAGACTGCAGATGCATTCCTCTCGGACATCTACATTTATGGTAGGTACAAAACTGTACTTTCTCTTGATTGGAACTACTTACCTATCTAGTCACACAATCTAGCAGCAGTAAACTTGCATGTGTGGTTCTAGTTTAAGTATGACATCAACATCAAAATGTGCTCTGTCCACTTCCACTAGAGAGAAACATGTAACTCATTAACACCTATGTGGTATGGAATAGCACACCTGCAGCAGTCTACACACACAGGTTGCATTTCTGAAAATGTTCTGAAAAATAAATTTAAAAAGCATAAGATAGACAAATGTAAATTATTTTCTGAACAGTAAAATTATTAAAACTGCACAAATAGCAATGCTATCTGTAAGAAGGATACTTTACAGCAATAATAATCAGTGCATTCATAGTCTTTCCATAAACACTATGATATATTATAATGCACCCAAACCCTAAATGATATTTTGTGCTGAACTTTCACAAACAAATTCTCATATCTTGGAAACTGTACTACCTCAACATGTGTTGTTAGAAAGTTTTAGTCAACCAGACATAAGCTTTCACATGACAAGAAAAATTATTTTCTGAGTGCATGCTTATTGAGATATTTTCAAAAACATGCTTAACTGTATAATTAACAAAATAAATAAATGTGAATATTACTCAAGATGTGCATCTTACAGTGCAGATATCACTTTTTTCTGCATCTAAGGTTTCACCTGATGTTATGCAACAGTTTTTCAAACATTTGGTTTTTGAAGTGTCACATATTTGTGCTTTTCTTCCTAGTTTTCTTAATTTACATATGTAAATATTGTTTATTTTTATATTTTCAAACAAGCAACTAGCAATATCTAGGTTACAGTGTGATATAAATGGACATTATCAATGAATTCCCCATCTCCCACAATGGCATATCACACCATGCCCCTTAACATCCAGAGCTCGCAGTTATGAAAATATCAACATGAATATGGATAATAAGTGACAAGTATTTCTCTACTGCAGTACATCCTAGATTAACAACCTTAATGTCATTTTATTAATAGCTCCTTGTATTTTCTAATATTGCCTATTATTAGCTGGAAGTTCTTTATTTTAAGTAGCCTGGTCTCAAAAAAGGTGTGGATACCATAAGGAGCTACAGGTATGAACTGAAAATACACAAAAAAAGATGTTTTATGCTTGAATGAGTTAAAAACAACCCCCCAACTTCTTATCCCACTTTTACCTTAATCAGCTTCTGTGCAACACGCTGATGAGGTCATGTTTTCATAAGTGCATTCTGTCCCTATAAAAATTAGACTTCTGCTGTGGCATTTGTGGCAAATACTGTGCTCTCTTGATTGTGTAGCTGTAGAGGTAATGGGTTAAAATCCAACAATGATAAATTTGCATGTGCATGGCTCAAGTGTCCGGTATATATTGCTTCGTCAACAGAAGTGCTGCATCTACTTCCACTCAGGAGAAACATTTACACTGGAAGAGGAATCCCCCTTCACCTTAACCTACTTTTACCACAGACATCTCTGCAACACACTGATGAAGTCATCCTTTCATAAGTGCACTCTCTCAGTATAAAAGTCAGACTTCTCATGTGGTACTTGCAGTTAATATTGTGTTCTTTATCTTATGTAAGTAGATAGGAATAGGGTTCAAGTCCAACATTGTTTCAGTAGTGTGACTGTATACTATGGTACAGTTAGTTCTGTCCCAACACCCCTTATGTACACTTCCACTTAAGAGACTTATTTTCAGTGCAAGAGGACTACCATATAAATTTACATTATCCCCAGACAAAACACGGTTTTGAAAACATCATATTTTCAAAAACTGCACTATCTCAAAATTGTAATGCAATTATGTGGTGTTGGCTGTTAATTTTGTGCTCCCTACACTGTAATCTTGGTAGATAGGTGGCTTGAGTCCAGCAATGGCTGATTAATACGTGTGTATTTCTCTGCCATGGTGCATAGAATAGGCTTTAAATGCATATAAAATGTGTAGCTGTGAAGTGTTTTTATGCAATTCCACCACTTTCTTTCACATGAGTAAGTTTTCAAAACCTGCAGTGAGTGACTATAATCATTGTGTGTCAGTATACTGCTATGCATGAGTTACATCTACCAAAGTTATAACATGTAGAATTACAGTGGGAGAGGCCCCCCATCACTTTTACTTCAGACAACTGGCTTGCAACAAATAATATGATGCAATGACTTCACACAGGTATATTTCATAACTGTATTAAGACTTCCACTATGGAACATATGATTCATATACATTTTGTTTGCTTGTAGACTTGCATATGCAGTTGTCCAATTTCAGCAAAGGACAACATAATGTGACTGCACTGACATAACACAACCACCATTTCATCAAGTTATTGTTATCTATTTTTATGTTGGAGAAACCTTAAACACATTTTTATGAGTTCATGACAGTGGAACAGTTGTTCGGGGAATGTCATGGTGTGAGTGCTCCTGTGTCATATGACTTATGTAGCACATATACAAGCATGTGTTTACAAAAGTATGTGTATGGAAAAAGCTTGCTTGGCCAAGTAGCATTGATATTAGACTGTTCACAGTGGTGTGAACATTAAAACAGATATATCCTCTTCATCATTCTGCAAATTAATATTGTACAAATTAACATCAAAAATACTTTTTCACTTCCAACATAAAGTTCAGTTATTTGTGATAAGTTTCATAGCATGTATTGGGTAGGTGCATAAAAGTTGGCACTTTCTCTTATGTGAAACAGTACATGTTGAACTCTTGCAACTAAGAGAATGAAAAGGATGGACATATTGAAGAACCCCAAAGTGTTGAGCAGGTATTAGCAGGTCAATAGCAAACTTTTTTGTAAGACAGTTCACTATCAGCTCATTAAAGATAGACTGTGACAGCAATAGTGGGATTACCGCACTATGTATAGAAGCGATGTATACACAGTTCTAAAAATAGTCTGGCACTTTATTTTCAATGTGATGTTCATTCTGTACTCTTCAGTATTTCCATAGTATTTTGAAAGGACAAAGAGCAAGCACAATGCTTTTTGTAATTCAACCTCAACCCTACATATGTAGTGATGTCAGTAGCAATACATGTAGATGATCTCATCCTGAGATCGGTTATTTTGTACTGCAGAACTTCTGATCCACAAGTACTACAAGCATTCCTTTTTAGGATCAAGAAATAACTTGCAGTGCTTAAACCAAGACTAAACAAAATAAACAGTTTTAGAGCTTCAGCAGCAGTGATTATGTGGACAAGAAAAGATACATATCCTACTGCATTGCTTTGCTAAGCATCACAAGCAACACCACATGAAGAATGAAATGTGAAAATTGGATCATAATAGGAAAATGTTTTGGTCATTAGACTTGAAATCTTATTTAACATAGCATTTTTGGGTGCACTGAAGAATCACTTTCTTTATTCTATTTGCCTATTATTTTATGAATTTTTTACCAAGGATTAAATGAGAGAACAGAGAAATGGACAGATGTGATGAGGGACACAAAGTCAGCCATGCAGAATTAGAATATATGGCAGCAATATGGTTGATAGACATGTGAATAAGAGTTTGGTGCATGTAGAAGTCTGAGATTATTATAGCAATAACAGACAATGTTAGTCTGGTATATTGAAGATTTACCCATAATTGGCATGATTTAATCACGAAGGAAAAGCCTGAGTGATTAAATAAAGCCAACTGTGGGTAAATTTCAATATGCCACAACCACAGCATTGGTTATTGCTATTATACAATGACATCATTTAAGAAAAAGAATACTTACTTTTCTTAAATAATGTCTTTGTATAATGGCGCATTACTGTTCTTCCGCGACTAGTGGTATACTGCTTCCTTGTGTTGATGTACTCCACATGCATATGGGACTTGTGTTCCCACTCATACCCAGTACATCAGTGCTTGGGAAAGTAAGCAGCGGGGAAAAGAAGATCTCTGTTGCTCTGCTTTTCCTTTCTTTTTTTAAATTAAAAAAAAGATTCGGGAAGTTTAGGATAGGAAAGAGAAAGAATGGAGGAAATTCAAGGGAAATCAGGTATGTGTCTTTAGTTTTAAACAACGTACCTGATTTCCTTGTATTTTATGCATGGTGTCTCTCTCGTATGTCTGGAATCCTCCAGACTACAAATTTTGTTTTTATTTTTGTTGAAAAAAGTTAAAATTAAAGAATATACCAACGAAAAAAAGTCCGGGTGACTGGGTGTATTCTTAGATTTACAATGGGCACGGTGGTTGGACTGGCCAATCAGCGTGCTCATTTTAGAATGTTAATGGCCAGTCATTGTATAATATTTTATTATTTTTTATTTGTTTTACATTTGTTGACCAGGCTAGTCTAACTGAATATATGTCCATTTTCAGTAGAGGCCCGAGGAGAAAAGCTCTGAGAAAAAAAATGTATTATACATAGAGTCTACAAAAAAACAGTGGCAAAAAACACAGTACAATTACATAAGTATGAAACTGATTAGTAATATGTTTTTGCAACATTTTTAAAGTTACAAATAGTAAAAAACATATTAGTTTTATCAAGTTGTATAAAAAATAAACAAAAAAATTTAATGTACATGAGTTTATGCAGCACAGTAAAAAGGGAAAAAGAAAAAAAAATGTAATTGATTCAAAGAAAAAAAAGTAGAGGACAGAGAAGTACCAGAAAAAAAAATGTTTTTAGTGAATACGTATTTAGAGAAAGGGAGAAATACTATCAGTCAGGATTGGAAAAGGGGCAAGTCCATTTGTTTTTAATGAAGATTTTCAATTGTTTTTTTGAAAAGGTTAGTGGAAGTAAGGGATGTAATTTCTCTTGGAAGTTTGTTCCAAGTATTTCCAACAGCATTGGAGAACAGGCAGTCCCCAGATTTGTTGTTGGATTTTATGGTGGATACTTGTAGTTTCTTAGCGGATCTTACAGGAGTTAAAAAGGTTAGAGAATGGGAGTATTTGTAGGATGATGTAAAATCTTGTGGATAAAAAATAAGTTGCTGGAAAAGAAGTTGGTTTTGTACTTCTTGCCATCCTAGAAGTTTAAGGTTATGGCAATGCTGGGTACGGAAAGGAGCACCGGTGGCAAATCTGGCTATGTTGTTGTAGGAGGTTGCTAGTTTATTCAGATTGCTTTTGGATAGGTTAGTGTAGATAGGGGTGGCATAGAGAAGGGTGGAAATGAGGTGGGTTTGGGCAATAGAAATCTTAGCTGAGGCTGTGAGAAAGGGTTTGATTCTATAGAGGAATCCAAGTTTTCTGTTAACTGGTTTAGTAGTTAAGTTAATGTGTGTGTGTCAAAGTTGAGATTGTTATCTATTGTTACACCCAGGAGTTTAGTGGTGGTGTCGGGAGCAATTTCTGTGCCATTATTTGATGTAAGTATGCAATTTATGGGGGGGGGCTTCTGTGTGGGTGTAAACAGTAATAATTTAGATTTTTTTGGGTTAAGGAGGAGACATCTTTGATGGAACCAGTTTTCTACTAAGGTAAAGATTGTTTGTGTACTGGTTTATAGTTGAGCCGGGGAGGATGCTGTACACATCAAGGACGAATCACCAGCATATTGAATGCATGTAGTTTGGGGAATGGAGGTTTTCAGATCATTAATGAAAATAGTGAAGAGGAGTGGTCCAAGAATTGATCCTTGTGGGACTCCAAGGGTGATTGGAAGCTGAGAGGATAAGTTGTTGTCCCACAGGACTGCTTGTTTTCTGTTATCTGGGTAGGATTGGAACCATTGTACTAATTGAGAATCAATAGAAAGTGATTTAAGTAAACCTATCAATAGTTGGTGGTTAACCATATCAAAGGCCTTTGAGAGGTCTATGAAAAGTGTAGAAGATAGGTTAGAATTCCTATTTTTATTAATGCAGTCTGTAATGGATAAAAGAGCAGTTGTGGTAGTATGGTGTGTCCTGAAACCATGTTGGCAGTCCACTAATAGGTTATTTTGGAGATGATGTAGTAGTTGACGGTGGATACATCTCTCCATAATTTTTGCTAGGGGAGATAGAAGGGTTATGGGGTGGAAGTTTGCTAATTCATTTCAGGTACCTCCCTTATGCAAAGGGATGATATGAGAGACTTTCAAGATGGATGGGACATAATAAACAGAACCATTTCTGAATCCTAAGATAGAAATAGGGTAGGCAAGTACACCTGCTGCAATTTGCAGGTATTCGGCTGGGAGGACGTCAGCTGATGGTGTACATGGTTTAAGGTCTAGAAGCAGGGAGTGTATGAGAGATGTTGGAACAGGCTTGAGGTTGAGTGTTTGGGGAAAAGTGGTTAGTGAGTGTAATTTGGTGGTGATCGCAGGTGGCAAGGTATTTGCTAGTGATTGGACTGTTTCAGAGAAAAATATATTAAAGGTGTCAGCAATTTAGTTGGGGGAAGTTTGAGTTAAGTTAGAGGGGTTTAGGTGTTTTGGACTGTCCTAGGTGGAGAGCAGTATATTGATTCCTGACCAAAACTTTTGTGGGTTTTGCTGTTGGGTTTGTTGCAGTTTTAGGTAGTAGTTTTTTTTTTTGTCAAGGTATATAGATTTTTTGTGGTATTACGAAGTTGTCTAAATTTTCGGTGGTAAGTTGGGTTTTTAGTTTTTTTCCATTTGGAACAGAGTTTATTTCTTAGTCAAATGTTTAGTCTAGTATCCTTAGAGAGCCAGGGAGCTGGTTTGTTTTTGATTCTAACAGAGCAAGTGGGAGCATGGTGATCTAGGATTTGCAAAAATGTTTTGTTAAAGAATGAAACGGCTTTGTCTAGAGGTAGGTATTTTAGGGGAGACCAATTACAAGCTTTGAGCTCAGCTTGGAAGTTAACTGGGTTGAGATTTTTCTTGTTTCTGGTAGTTCTAAAAGCTATTTGATTGTGAATGTGGGTCTTTTGCCTAAAAATGAAAGAAAGATAATGGTTGCTTATATCATCTGGGAGTATACCTGTGTTATAGGCAAGGGGCTTGCTATTTACTATTATCCAATCTAAGTTGGTTTGTTTCTTGCTAGGTTTATGGGTTCTGGTAGGGAAGGTAATGGTTTGATGGAAGCCAAAGAGATTCATATGACTAGTAGGGTTGGCAAAGGTACAGCCATTACAGTCAATATTAAAGTCTCCAATGAGTATGGTTTCTTGAGGTAGGGACCTGGAAAGCCAGCTAAGGGTATTTTAAAGAGTGTTAATGTTATTTCCTGTCAGGATATATGAGCAAAGAATGTATAAAGCTTTATTTTAATTAATTTGGAGCTTAGAGGTAAGAATTTCAGCATAATTAGGTGATGGTGGATGTATGTCTAGTGATGTGACCTTCAATTCAGATTTGAAGAGTATTGCAACCCCACCACCCTTTTTATTAAGATGATCAAGTCTGAGAATGTTATAACCTGGTGGGCTAATGTCATTGTCTTTAGTCGAGGGTTTAAGCCAAGTTTCAGTAAGGCATAAGATGTCAAAGGAATAGGTGTCTAATAGGGTGTGTAGCTAGGTAATTTTATTGTTTACACTATGTATGTTGAGGTGACCTATTAGTAGAGAGTTTGGGCTTTTTGGGAGGGTGAGAGGAATGGTAGTATTGGCTGATGAAGTTTTATGGGAGGTAAGGTTAGGACCAGGGTTTGGGTGGATGTCACCATGTAACAGTAGATAACTATGAGGATTAAATGATAGTTTTAGAAGTTTACTGATAGAAGAGTCTGCTTTTCTCTTTTGGGGATATTTAATATGGGTTAGCCTATAAAACTGTGGAAGGAGATAGGATGAAGAGGATATGTTACTATGTGTTAGAGAGGTTATTGGAGAGAGAGGGTTTGTTTCTCTTAGGGGGTGTTGAAAAATAGCAAATGTTAGGGATTCATTGTGAGTTAGGCTGTGAGATATCAGTAGAGAGGTAATCCTAATAGATAAGAGAAGAAAGTTCAGGTGTGTTGGCCAGGAGTGACTATACATAGTGAGGGGGGTATGGGGTGGGGTGAGAGCTATTTGGAAGAAAAGTTAGAGACCAGTTGAGTGGTGGAGCTGTTTGAGGGATTATCAGGTGTTGAACAGTTTAGGGTTAACAAAAAGGATCCAAGCTTGTGAATAGATAAATAGCAAATGGAGTGAGCGAGCTAATTGGTTGAGGAGGGTTGGGGTGTGGCTATGGAAGTATAAGGTCAGGTGCAGTGGGGGTGGGTGGAATTTGGGTGTAGGGTAGGGGAGCGGAGTGAGCCCGCAGGGTGAATGGAGCGGGTAGAGCCAAATGAAGGATAAGCCACAAGTGAACAAGAAACAATCTGTAGCTATAGAGGATTTCTGCTACCAGGTAAGTGTTACTGTAGATTGTTAGTGTAGACAGCAGTTGCTAACAGTACTATCGTCAGGGTAAAAGATATAAAGGGTGAGTTAGGAGAGAATAGGGATAGAAGCTGGGTAGGAGAGCTTGAAACAGAAAGGTTTAACACAATTTATTTTAAAATTACAAAGTATCCCTCTAGTCCTGGCATAGGGTGCAACTAGTGGCTATAGTAGGAGTGGCAGCAAACGTTAATTAGGAGA
This sequence comes from Protopterus annectens, assembly GCF_019279795.1. Lineage (NCBI taxonomy): Eukaryota > Metazoa > Chordata > Ceratodontiformes > Protopteridae > Protopterus > Protopterus annectens. The sequence goes on from NC_056741.1 coordinate 940,996,508, forward strand.
GTAATAGATAGCAATATTCGAAACTAAGGTATGGGCTGGGCAATGGGAGCAGTCTGCGGTCGGCTGCTATCACACTCTGGCAGTGCAATCAACCAAGCATATATCCTCACTACATTTAGAATAATGATATTAAAAAATATAGGTAGGCAACATATACTGATAGTATATTCTTAGGAGGATATCACTCCGACAGGCACCTTGAGAGAAGTGGCGTCTTCTCAGAAATAATTGGTGGTGTTAACTTTCCAGAGGTTGCTGAGATTTTTAGTTGTCAGTAGAGGGATTTTAGTGACTTTCTTGGGTAGGATAGAGTGGGAGCCTTCAAGTAGTGGACTACAAAAAAAGGAAGATCAATATTATCAGTGAAAGTCAGACAGTACATGGAATGGTGGGAAGGAGTGGAATAGTTTAGGAGAAAAAAAATGAAGGTAAGGCTAGACAAGAAGAATAAAACAATTAAAGAACAGTAAAATCATGTGTATACATGTGGAGGTAGTGGTATCAGAGTGCCAACAGCAAAAGAGATGAGTACGCCACTGTCCCATTCCCAACTCTGAAGGGTAATTACAGGACAGAGAAAGCAGTAGCATTGTGCGCTCAAAGCACACTATGGCCGGACATAGTCAGTAACATCAAAAATAAGAGGTGGTTAAATAGAAAGGGAAATCTGAGAAGGGTAAGAGAAAGGATAGCAGCAGTATCAGAGGAGAGGAGATGGTGGGGAAAAACAGTAGTGCTTTAGACTGAGCCTACTCAATGGGCGCGCACAAGCAACTGAGTTATAGGGTAGTTATCAGACAGGGTAGTGAGAGACATACAGTGAAAGGGCAACAGCAGTTACAGAAAGGTAACAGAGGTACAAGCAAGCTATATACAAATTAAGCAATAGAATGCGATAATCAGGAGGGTACAAACAAGCAATTCAACATTCACACCAATAGGAACATGTATAACACACCCATGCATGAAGATATCCGTAATTAAAAATAACAGCAAGGTGAGCCTTTCATAGTACACGAGCTTTTCAGCAGCCACAGCCAGTACAGTATATTAAGTATTGATTAGCAATTATTTCATTTGGGAGGCAAGTCATGGGTAAAATGTGAGCGATAACAGTTAACTAGATCAATGCAGGCTGAGAATGAAACAATAAACCAGTGATATAGACCACTTATACATCATTTATGATACTGAGGAAATTAGACATGTTCTGAAAAGCTGCCAAAAATATTAAATGCATCTTCTGAAGGCAGAAACAGGCTTTTTGTTTAAGAATGTTATATAGAATAATACAAACAATGCTTAAAATGTTTGTTTGCTAACAAAACTGATCAAGACTGACACCATTCTCAGCCGCAACCCAGCCAACAGTCCCACACAGTTAAAATTAAGTAAAGTTGCAGCAAAAGAGCAGTGAAATGCAGTCTAATGGAAGAAAAGTAGCTACAAGAGCTATGAGCAGCAACTATGTTAAGAAATCATAAAAAAAACAAACGTAATGACTACTTCTACATAAAAACTGATTTTAGCACCAAATATAAACTAATGTAAACAACACTGTTTTAAGGAAGAAAATTACTTTTCAACTACAACACAGGACATAAACACTATACTAATTCATAAAATAAGCAATACCGATAGTGCAAATATTTCACTACCTTGTGTATTAACTTGTAAAGATAATAAAAAAAAAGTTACTTGCAAAGCTTGAGAACTACAGTGCGGGAATACTTTAGCCTAACTACTAAAATATATGGGAAAAATGCTGAACTATAACATCCTGAAACAGAGCGCAAAACAGCTGCATGCCATGAAAAGCCATTATGCCTTGGCATGAAAAAACACAGGAAATAAAGTAAGCAAGAGTTGCTGCAGTGGACAAATGTAAACAGAGGAATACAGGGAATTGAAGTTAGCATAACATCAATAAGAGGTCAGGATACAACAAAATACTCTAGGCTCCTACATTAAATACAACTGGTTGTCCTTGATTAAGTAGACACTGCTGTCTTGCAGTCTGAGATTTTTGCTATTCATTTGTCAGCCAGTTAATATTCACCAGCTACAAGTACCTTCTTTTTAGGGGTGGCCAACAATGCTAGTCTGATTAAGTAACTTATTCACAGCTGGACAGTATGCAAGTGGCAGACTGAGGAAATCAAGCCCAGGACTAATGATCAGTTTAATTTGCAGATCACTGCCTTAATAAAATCAGTGCCATAAAGTCACCCAGGATTACATGGTAACTTTAAACCAGCTGCAAGGCTACTGCCAATGTTAAGTTACAGAACTTTTTTAATTCTGCTTTTGCAGCCTGAGGTATCACACTATTCACAAGTGTTACCATTTTCATCAACTACTCTATTTGTGAGAATGACCTTCTCCCAGCAAAATACTAAAACAGGAGATACTCATTTCTGATTCTTACTCTTTACAGCAACAATCTTACTTGTACTCTGTGTGGTAACAGTCTTACTCTTTGATCGTCCTTTCTTTGGATCAGAGAACTTGGTGGAAAAAGAAATGGCAGATGAAGAAATGTCTGGAAGTCCTCATGCCTCTTTTTGCAAGGTTTTAGATGAGGATGTAAATGAATTAGTCCAACAGTCTTGAATATCCTAAATAGCTCCTCACCTCATATAGAAACAGGAAGTGCTGGTGAGTTGAATGTTCTCAAGACAAAATGCCTATTAGAATATATATATGACTAATAGAAGATAAGCTCATAATAGTTAAGTAGCTGATACACAGCAGTAAGATGACAACAGAGCCAAAGGAAAGTCACAGTTATGCCAGAGTAAAAAAAAGTCAAAGAGGGAACAGTAAATGAGTGTTAAGGTGTATACAAAAATGGAGTAGGAGGCTTAGAACACTTAAACTGACCAGATTGTAATGATGCTGTTGTACAACCTAAGGTAGAGAGGGGGAAGTAATAGGGAAGAACAGGAAATCTATGAAATAGAGCAGTATTGAGGATTTAAAAAAATAAAAGTGACGGAAGCACCAATAGAAAGGAAAGAGGAACTGAGAATATGAGAAAATAATGAGAACTCACAAAGGTAACAGGCACAGGAAACAAAGATTTGTTTTAACTTTTTATTCATTTGCTAAGCTGGTGACTACATTATGTCCAGCTCTCTTTTCAGGGGTAACCTGGGTGCACTGCCTAAATGACTTACTACGAATCATGTGGTAGGCAAATTGATAATGAGATGATCAAACCTTACACTGCAGTATGAAGTCCATTAGCGGCTCATAGCCTTAATCTGTTGAGCTAAGCTGCCAGAGTTGTAAACCTGTATGTCGGTGAAACAATGATAGTGGGAAAGAATTATTTAAGGGACGGTACAGTAACAAATGAGGTAAAAGGGCCGTAGCATTCATGAAGACAGTGCCATGACTAGTGGAACAGATATGCAGTCATGGGAACAGTGCTGTAGCAAAGGAAAATAATCCAAGAAGTAGTACATGTCAACCAGCAATCAGGCAGAGGGGATGGTAAAGGATGCAAAGAATGAGATGATGCAGCTTATAATGCTGTAAGAAACTAGAAACATCTGTGACTTGTTCTAAAGTGCTACAAGTGCTACTAGTGCATCAGACAAACAAGAGAAGAATAGCAGAATATCATACATAATGTATGGTTAAAGAAATGATGCAGAGAAGAATAGTTTGGTATAACAGGTACAAGGAAAGGTTTATGGTATGACAGGGAACAATAGTCAAGAGGCAGTCTGCAGCTCAGTATCAGGTAGATACAGAGCTTAATAGGAAAGTTTCAAGAAAAGGCAGAGAAATAAAATAAAGTCTACAGTTTTCAGTAGAGCAGTACAGGAGAATGCAGCCATGAGAAGGTACATGAGCAATGCAGTGGAACAGATACATAAATGGTTGAAACCCTGAGTAGACTTTAGTAAGACTGTTATGTATAATAGATATATAAAGAAAGATCTACAACTGAGCTGCTAAACTGGTGGCCAGTCAGCTTAACTGCAGTGGCAGGGAAATTAATGGAAAAGATGCACATATTTAATGAGATTGTTCACCCCTAAGATATTCTATTAAAACATGTCTGTAAAAATCTCAAAAAAGTAGCTGAATCAATTTTCTATCCCATTACTATTTTGATAAACAGATGCTTAACAGAACTATACATTCCTTCTGTGGGGAAGAAACCACAAACCTGAACTGAAAGTTCAAACTTAAGGCCCATTACTATATTGGATTGCTGCCCCTGGTGGGGGTGTGGATAAGTTGATCCAAGTCATTGGAATTTATGAATTCCAGAAAACGTTGAGCAAAAGAGTTAGTACATGAGTAGTTTTCCCAGTTAATGGTGGGGTAGTTGAAATTGCCCATTATTAGGGTGTTGGATTGTACCCTAATATTTTCTAGTGTATCAAGAAATGAGAAGTAGGAAACCTGGGGCATGGTGGGGGATCTGTATCAAGTTACAATTTGGATTGCTGTCTTGCCCAGAGTTAGTTGCACTTGGATAATCTCTGATGCATTATGCTGAGCAACTATCCTGGAGGTGTGAATATCCTTAATGAATATGGACATGCCTCTGTCTTTAGTGTTTCGGTCCAGGTTAGGTGGCCGAAAGGTGTGGTATGAATTATAACCTGGTAATGCAAGGGTGCTCTCTGGAGCCTTGAACCAGGTCTCTGTCACTGCACAGATGTCAATGTTATCCATTTTAAGGAGTGCCTCGAGTGAATGCATTTTGAGGTTTAGACTTCTAGCACTGAGTAGCATTACCCTCAGATTTTGCTTGCTTGTACCTGTTATGGTGGTGAATTTGTCATTTGAACATTGCCTAAAAAAGGCACTATAAGGATGGCAAGAGCCTTAGCCAGTATCCAGAATCCCAAGGGCAACAGGTGCAGGCCATCTCTGGCAAATCATCGTGATCTGTCGATCATGTCATCCCATGCAGACAGGTACTGGATCCCCATAGAATGACACCAGATGCTTAGCCAATTGTTGAAGTCAATCATTTTGTCCTTGTACTGTGGTATCATTCTGGGTGATGGCAGGATGCTACTCAGAGCTAGGGTCATACCTGCCTGGGCTACAAGATTAGAGAGCTCCTCATGTCTCTTTTCATGTAGTCCAGAGAGGTATATCTCGGGTCTTTCACACCAACATGGACAATGACAGAGTCATATTTGTACTTGTTGTGGAGTGACCTGAGTGCATGCATTATGTGGCAGATCCTGGCTGACAGTAACTTTATCCTTGTTTAGCCTGTTGAGTGGGACATCAGTGTGCCTGACTGTAGAGTCACCTATGACTAGAGTGTTGGGTACATTGTTATGCCTTATAGGCTGTGGTTGAGTGGCACACTGAGTTTGTGGGCTGTGTGTCATTTGGGTTGTGTTGAGGGGGTGGAGGCTGCTTGCATTTCTGATTTGGAGGTTCCTGTTGCTTGAGCAGATTTTTATTGAGAGCCTCTGTGAATTTAAGTGTGTGTTTTGTGTTTCTATGTGTGTGTTTTGGTGGTGTTGGTTTTGAGAGAATATGTGATGAGTGTGGTGTGGTGCATCTGTTTACCTTCTCCTCTTGACTGTCAAGTCCAGTCTTGGGTGAAGAGAGATTTGCTTCCAGTTTGGCTATATAAGTCCATCTCTCTCAGGTTGTAGTGTTGGGTGGTAGGAGGAGAGAGTTGTCTGTGTACCTCAGGCTATTGCTGCATTGCCCCAAGATGCCCAGATTAATCAGGTAGACAGGAGAAAACACCGGGAGTTGACCCTTAGACATGCCTGGATAGGTGCTTATTTATTAAGTACTAAAAACTGTTTTCCTCTAGAGAAGTGAGGAAAGTTGAGTGCTGTAGTAACTTATAGATTATTTAGTGCGTACAATAAGTTCTGAAACAGATTTGAGTGCTAAAACTAAAATAACCATCTAGTTCTAAGGCAAAATTTGAAGAGCACACTTTATGGCGCCGGGAATAGTTTAACCCTAGCTAAGTGGCGATGCATAAAGTGACTTTTTTTAATATAACAGTAGCAAATGAGCAAACTGATTTAAACAAATTAACCAATTATCCAATAAAAAGGTAAAAACTGAGTCCCATTCCAGCAGTCTTCGATCAGACAAGTTCTAACTGCACACTCCTGCCACTAGGGTGCAGGGAAACCTTATCCAAAAAAAGATGGTCTGGATTAGTGTTCAAGTTATACAACTAAAGCTAGATTCAGCAGGTCTGAATTTAGTCTATGCTAAAGCAAACAAGCCGTAACAATTTCAGAAAGAAACAGTTCAAATAAGCAGGCACAATAAACCTTTAACCAGAAACTCCCAGCTCAGAAGGACATAATCTACCCTCTCCTTCCACAAGAGTACAGACAACACCTTCTTAATGTAAAATAACTGGCCCAAAGCCCAAATGCTTAAACCAGAACTAATACACTTTTAGAATAACAGGCATTAAGCCTTCAATCAGCAACTCCCAACTTAGAAGGAAATAAGCTACCTGTCCTGCCACAACAGCGCAGACCACAAATCTTCTTAATGTAAAACAAGTAGTCTGAAGCCCAAGTGCTTCAACCAAAGGCTTAGAATAAGTTACAATTTAATTAGGCTACTAACAAGTAGTAATAAATGCAGCAGAATAAATGCAATGAAGTAGTTTTAGAACAAGCAGCAAAAGCAAAATAAAGTAATAAAGTAGGAAGAAACACAAATACAGTAAAGTGCATATTTATATAAGAAGAGAAAATGAGCAAACAGATTTAAACAAATTACCCAATTAACCAGTAAAAAAGCTCAAAACGGAGCCCTGTTTCAGCAGTCTTCAGTCAGACAAGTTCTAACTGCACACTCCTGCCACTAGGTTGCAAGGGAACCTTCTCCAAAAAAGATTAGTGCTCAAGTTATACAAACAAAGCTAGATTCAGGTTGCCTGAATCTAGTCTATGCTATAGGAAACAAGGCACACCAATTTCAGAAAGAAACTGTTCAAATAAGCAGGCACAATAAGCCTTTAACCAGAAATTCCCAGCTCAGAAGGGCATAATATAGACTCTCCTCCCATAAGAGTGCAGACCACAAACCTTCTTAATAAAAAATAACTGGCCTGAAGCCCAAGTGCTTTAACCAGAACTAATACACTTTTAGAATAACAGACACTGAGCCTTCAATCAGCAATTCCCAACTTGGAAGGATGTAAGCTACCTGTCCTGCCACAACGGTGCATACCACAAACCTTTTTAATGTAAAACAACTGGTCTGGAGCCCAAGTGCTTAAACCAAATAGCTTAGAATAACAGGTAATGGAGCAGAATAAATACAACTGAGTACTTTTAAGAGGAGGCAAAAGCAAAATAAAGTGCAATTTTGTTTTAGTAAAGTGCAAGGAAAGAGGAAGAAGAAGAATTCAGGGATAAGAACCTAAGTGGGTTGGGCTTGTCAAATGTTCTCTTTGCATTAAGTAGAGTGTACATCAGACTGGGAGGGGTGTCCCAGATCAAATTTACAGTAAGGGCAGGCAACTGCAAAGCCACCAACTATAACAACACCACAAGAATAGGTTAGTAGGGTGGAAAGGAGGGGGGGAAACAGTTTCAGGACAATGAGAAACTGAAAACAATGTAAACTCCCAACAAAACAAACCAGCACTCAGGAGACCGGCTGTTAAAATATTTATTGTGGCAAATTCTTCATAGAAATAATAGCAACAGCAAACTGGTTTCGGCTAAACTACCATAGCCTTCTTCAGTGCAGACAGACAAACACATGGTGCATTCTGATATCCATTTATATAAGAATTGCTTAAAGTGACAAGCACACAAGACCACTTGCATAAACAATTGATATGTAAACTGGTCCATAACCCATTTATGAAACATAATAATGTACAAAAACTATTATTTTTGAAATAAACAAATAAAATAACATGATTTCAGAAAAAATCTCAATATATAGGTATGAACAACTAATAACAGATCGGCAAGAATCAAAACATTTCATTAAGCCCTGGTTTGAATAAAGCCCCTAACCTAGTTATCCAGGAAAATTCCATATTATTCAGTTTGTCATGCCAACCTGCTTTATTGGCAATGTGCAAGTCTATTTTATCAATAATAATAAATCTGAATTTGGCCGTATTATGTATCTTAGTATGTTTACATAATGCATTGGATAGTTTGTTATTTCTGATAGCACTTAAGTGTTCACTGATACGATATTTAATTGGTCTGGATGTCTGTCCCACATAAAATGCCGAACAGGAGCATGTAGCCAGGTATATTACCCAATCCGTATTGCAATTGCCAAAAACATTAATGTCATATATTTTGGGAGTATTCTTGCTGGTAAATTCCATATTTTATAAATGTATTGGCATGCATTACAATGTCCACAGGGATAACATCCTCTCAATTGATCACCCAATATAGTGGTTTGTATTGGTCTAGGAGGATTATACCTCTTATAGTGTGTAAAATGACTATTTAATGTTCTTCCCTTCTTGTATGAAAAAGAACATGTACCAGGTAATATTTCACCAAGATGTTCATGAGCTCTTAGAATCCCCCAATGGTTATTGACAATTTGTCTGAACAAGGGTGTATTATTACCAAATGTGGTTATGAACCTAATCTTCTGGTCACTATTATTTGTTTGATTCGATTGCTTATAACAAAGCAATTCTGACCTGGAGGTATTTCTAACTTGATTTTTGGTTAGATTGATATGATCAGGATGGTAACCCCTATCAATGAACCTCTGTGCCAAATCATTCTCACATATTAATTGTGCCTCCTCTGATGAACATATACGTTTGGTCCACAAAAATTGTGATTTAGGAATGTTATTGATGATGTGGCGGGGATGATTACTGGTGGCATGAAGAAGAGTATTGTATTGTGGAAATTTCCTATGAACTTTGGTGGCCAAAGTGTGATCACTTTGTCTGGAAACTACCACATCCAAAAATATTATTTCTTGGTATTGTATTTGTAGTGTAAAATGAATACCCATATTATTGTTGTTCAAATATCTCATAAACTCATCAGCCGAGTCCAAATCACCCCGTCACACCATCCAACAATCATCTAAATATCTGCGCCAAATATCCAATTCCTAAATATATCTGTTATGGTTGGAGTCATAGATACATTGTTGTTCAAAAAAGCCCATAAATAAATCGGCATAAATGGGAGCAAAAGAGGCTCCCATAGCCGTACCCCTCATCTGCCAATAGACCTGTCCTTCAAAATGAAATACATTTTTCGTCAAGACACATTCAGTAAGTTGTATAAGAAAATTATTAAATTCAGGGCTGTATAGCTTAGCTTTATCCAACCAAAATGCAACAGCCGATATTCCTGCATTATGTGGAATGTTAGTATAAAGAGATGTTACATCCAGAGTACATAACCACCAATTATCTTCCAACTGTGTGTCTTGTACTATCTGTAGAAATTCTGTAGTATCTTTAAGCCTAGATCTAACCAGCTTGAGTAATGGTTTTAGATGGAACGTCAAAAAGGCAGAAAGAGGTTCAGTTAATGAGCCATTACCCGATACAATGGGCCTGCCAGGTGGATTTTTTGGGTCCTTATGAATTTTAGGAAGCAAATATAAATATTGAGCTTGAGGATCCGATACTTTGAGCTGTTTACATATATTGCCAGTGATGATGTTATCCTCCACAGCTAAATCTAACATAGAATCAATATAGCTTTTAAAATTTGGAGTCAGATCAACCACAAGTTGACTGTAAAACTTACGATCAGACAGTTGTCTAATAGCCTCAGCACGGTACATTGACCAGTCCATAACCACAATAACTCCACCCTTATCCGCAGAAGTGATAACAATATCATGGTTAGATTTTAAATCAAATAACGCTTGCTGTTCATCCACAGTGAGATTATATTTTGGAGACTGATGACTTAGGGAGAAATGCAACTCCTTAGTCACACATTCTTTAAAAATGGATACATATTTATCCATAGGTGGCTGAAAATTGGAAGGAAGTTGATCTTTGAGAATCAAGTGTATCTGAAAGAAATATTTTTAAATTAATCAACCTGCAGAAATCATGCAACTCATTGATCAATATATGTTCTGGAACAGATACAGCCGGCACAAAATTCAAACCCTTATTCAACAGTTTTATTTGAGCATCGGACAGTTCCAGAGATGAAATATTGTACACATTGTTTATTGTTTCACAATTGTTTGTAATAGTGTGATCAAATTTGGTCCTCTTATGTCTATGTTTCCTTCCACCCCTGCGTTTGCTTGATCTAAAGGGATCAAGGAGTCATCAGACTGTCTTTGTTTAGCTACTGGGGAATCTTGGAGGGGAGGGCCATCATAATCAGTGGTGGATGAATTATCATCCTCAGATGTCCCACTCATAGTAGGGGTGTTTTTCTTCAATATGGATCTGGGTTGTTTCCGCCTATTGTGTGTTCTGAAACTAGAATCATTGAATCTGACAGTTTTTTGTACCATGAAAGGTTTACCCTTCTCATAGTCTGCCAAATCTCGGTTAAATTTGTAAGTTTTCTTTTTAACCAATTGTTCCTCTAACTGTGCTAAATCCTTAGCCAAATTAGAAATATGGTTATGGTAAAAAGACTCTGATTCATATTTCTGGGCTTCTAAACAATTTTGATGAATTTCAATGGCCTGGCAATCTATAATATGTTCATAATATGATATGAGAGTGTCTACAAAAAGCATGGAAGCCCTATGTTGGGTTTCAACCCAATCTTGTGACAATTGTTGATCAATCATGCCAACCAGTGGCTGGATCCTAATTCTGAGTCCCCGTGGTGTGATATCTTTAGTTTTATAGGCTTTAAAAAGCCTTAGATGCTATATATTTGATCTTAAAGCCCTCATATTCTTATTGATTTTATGAAAAACTGCATTACAAAGTGTCTTAACATCCATAGGATTCTCATTAGATGTATTACTTCCGGGTACATTCAATCCAAATACCTCAAGGTTATCCCTGTCGGCAGATAGACCCCGCAATATACCCTTGAGGTCCATTTCTAAACAAAATTATTGTTTTGTTACTAATAGTAGTAGTAGTACACACAAGAACAATACCAGGAACAAAAAGTTAACAAATCACAAAGTATGGCATAATTTGCCAAACTATGCAGTTATGAGGCTTGAAACTATAATTAGTAAACGGTCAACCAGAGACCCCAATACTTATTTATTAAACGAATAGTATCTATTTGACAATCCTAATTCTGACTAACGCTATACGCAGTGCTGCATTAATCACTCATAAATGTTAAAAACTAAATATATTTTTTAAGTACAACCAGTCGTCCTATCTCCAATATTCTGAGCAAGGCACATTTAACTTCTTAATTGTAGTCAACTTTCGTTTCAACCACCAAGCAAAATAATTTTTTCTGTGTATCATCCAAAATGTAACAAACCTTATTAAATGTTATATTTTGTTAATAGGCCGACTTTCGTCTCAGCCCCTCAACATACTTGTACACACAAGAACACAAATTCTAAACCACCTTGATAAGTATTTCTACCCATCAATAGATAGTTTAGCATATCCAGTGCCTTTTAGTATTCCTATATTTTTATAGAACAGAATAGTTGTCAAAAAATATAATTCAAATGTCACAACCAGTATTAATATAAAAAAAAAAAAAATTTTTTTAGAGTGAACATTACAGCAAAGCATATCAGTGACAATTCAGAATTTCCATTGACTATTTATAATATCAAATTATATAATAATCATAGCCACAAGCCTCAAAATATATAAATGTCCCATTACCTTGTGTTACTTATTATATGGACCTCCATTTATATATACAGATATCAGCAGCCAATATTAAACATCAATACAATATTACTTGAATAAAGAATCAAACCGGTCCCAAAATTTAGTAGTTGTTAAATGAGTTAATCATCAAACAATGAGTGTTGTCCCGAACAGTTAGTTTAAATCAATCTTCCAATAATATAAAAATTTGCCAGAGGGAAAAATGTATCTCCGATAACAAAAAACAATACAATGAGCCAAACGCCCAAAAGTCCACGTGTAGCAGTCTGTAAAGTGAGCGTCCAGAAGCTGATTATAACTCCCGAAGTTGAAAAACATAAACAGCGAACCATACGCCCCTAAACCAGCATGTAACAATCTCAAAAGATGGCGTCCATCGTAAGCAAGAAGCCCTGTTGATTAAAACAGCTTCCCAAATGCCGGAACTTTACTCACAGTTTAACAAAAATCAGAGATGTCGAAAATACACTCACGCTTGATGAATTCAAGTGGTTTAATGTCCAACACCATATGATATGAACAGAAAAATCCAAACTTCCTTTGCGACTGGAAAAACACCTAATATGATTTGAACAGAAACATCCAAACTTTCTTTGCGACTGGAAAAAAGAACACAAGCCCCAATGCGAAACCAAACCCTGAAGACAGGATTTAGATAATACAGTGTCCTTATTAAAAGTATTTTGATCCAGTTAAATGGCCAAGTCCAAATCCAAAACAAATGGAAAAAACAGATATTTCATGAGTATATAGCCACCACTACGACCGCCATCACCTCCAAGCGTCCCCAGCGTGTGCACAAGTGAGCAGGAAGAGACCAAAACACGCACGTAGGACTGGTGCAAGGTTACAAACCATGTAAACTCCCAACAAAATGAACCAGCACCCAGGAGACCGGCTGTTAAAATATTTATTGTGGCAAATTCTTCATAGAAATAACAGCAACAGCAAACCGGTTTTGGCTAAACTACCATAGCCTTCTTCAGTGCAGACAGACAAACACATGGTGCATTCTGATGTCCATTTATATAAGAATTACTTAAAGTGACAAGCACATAAGACCACTCGCATGAACAATTGATATGTAAACTGGTCCATAACCCATCCATGAAACATAATAATGTACAAAAACTATTATTGAAAACAATGCCAGAAAATATATAAAATAATTCAGTCAGGCAAAAAGGTAGTTTGTCAGTAATGATAGACATTAGAGTTTACTACTACTTATTGTTCAGAAATGATACTGTGATACAACTATTTATTAAGACTGCTTGATTTTAACTAATGTTCTCACAGCTTTGATGGAAGCCTCAAGTATGGCCATTGCACACCATAGACCCTTAAGAGTCCATTTGTAACACCAGATGTCCATGCTTCTTATTTCTAGATAAGTGCATCCAAATGTAAGACCTGCTGCTATGTTAAAGTTTAAGTGGAACAAAGTAATTTGTAGAAATAAATATTGGTGTCTAGTGCTGCCACCAAGTAAGTAATTTGTGCTGCAAAACTGGCTATTCTATCACCTTTCTTGTGATTAAAATGAAAAATTCCCTATTGCCTCCTCCCACTACATCCAGTGATCATTAGCCCTGAGAGAATTTAGAGCTATAGCAGCTCCGTCACCCTCACGTATATGCACGAGCACACACACAGACACACCTGACACCATTCGTACTTCTACATACACTCACCCATGCAGTCTCTCTCCCACCCACCCAAAACAACCAATTTGCTAAATTCCCCTGGCACTTGGCTCTAGAATGTTCTCACCCATTGAACATAGTGAATGAAATCAAAGTTTTGGCTGATTTAATGGATGTGGCTCATGGTAAGGAATTACACAGCTGAGCAGTTCTATGAATTGCTTGGCAGCATAAAGCACTTATCTCAGGCATTTATGCAGGAAGAACAAATGATTAATTCCTATATCTTGTTCTGTTAGTATGCCTCATTAGCACTTGCAGTAAGCCACAGAGACACACCACTGTAAGGAGACAGACAAGACTTGATTTCCCAGAGGGAGTAATTGATAAGCTAACTCAGGTAGAGTGTTGGAATAACTCAGAGTATTGGAATAATAAGGAAATTGGCAGAGAATTGACAGGAATGGCCTAGATGGTAAATGAGAGAGAAGGGTGAGGCACCCTATTATAAAACAACTACAACATCAAAAAATCATATGCTTATTTGTTTGCAAGTTAACCACTAATTGCAAGTTCTTAATAGCTTTCAAATGAGAAATTCTTACAAAAACTGTAAATTAATATGGAACATTTTATTTCATCCTTTGATACGCAGTTACAAGATAACAGATTTAACTGCAATCCGTCTAAGTATATTAACAAAGCTGCACACTGATGAAGTCATTAAACCATAACAAGGATAAGGTACTAAGTGCTTATAAGTATAAAGGTCTAATAGGACGTGGAAGGAGCTGGTCATTTCTCTTCAAGTCAATAAATAGAATTTCAGTTTAGTGACTGTTGCTTATTTAGCTTACTGTATCTGTAACAAACTTAATATGTGATATTTGATGTCATAAAGAAAGAGGTACATATACTAAGAAAAATTAAATAAATCCAAATTCTAGTAAAATCCAGATACTGCAATTATTTAAAAATGGATGGAAGTAAGTTTGGTGGTCAGTTGTTTTTGACCACAATGTGTGGCTTTTGGTTTAACTGCTGTAGTCATGTTCTTTAGAATTTGTTAACCTGCCACGAATTAGCTTCCATCTGAAAACCTATGTCTTGTGAACAGGATTTACTAGTAGAAAGGTACAGATGCAGTTTGTTTGAACTGTATCAGGTTTTAAATTAGCATTAGTCTTTTCCATACATTTTAGAGAAGTCTAAATATTTCTTTAGGTGGTTCAAATAAACTGTTAAGCTTTGTATGGCATTTTGAGAGGTCAGTGTACTGTTTACCAGTGTTTGCTAAAATAATATCAAAGTCAAGAGGAGAGTTTGCAATCTAGACTTTTACAATATTAGGCTAGTAAGCAGGAGATGGCAGAGGAATGATCACGCTTAGTGTTAAGATTTGACATTAGGAGTAAAACGGAGTCCACTGAATCCTGTGCATCATTGATGAGAACAAGAAACAATTGATGTATGACCTACTGATTTTTTTTAAATATTGCTTCATGCAAAAAAATGTAAAATACATAAAATACAATGCAGTGTGTATGTTCATGTATTGAGGATTTGAGCATCTGCACTGCCTGCTAACTTATAAGTGACAAAATTACACAACTACATAACATAAACTTCCAGGGTTGTTACTAGTCTAGAGAACACCCCATTTTCAGTCAGTTTTGGCATAAAGTAAGCAACTCACATTAAGCCTAACTTTCTTAGCAGGAGCAGCTTTCATGAGATGACTTGAAATTCAATACCACAATGAGGTCAAGAATCCAAAACTTGAGATGGCAGCAGAGAATGATGACTGTCTTGAAATTTATATTACTTTTTATACGGCACAATGAGAGAATACTGTAAATCTTAAAAAGCAAACATAGACTGGTCTGCTTCCAAGTAAATACTACTGATCTTTCTTTCTTCGGGTTATAGTACTACGGAAGATATTGCCAACCTAAAATGTCACTGTATAGGCCTATAGATGTTAAGCTACAAATGTCAAGATTGAGGGAAACAACATACCTCTTTCTTTTAAAAGAGAATGGCAAACGGTTTAGAAAGCACTTAAAGAAAGAGAAGTAAATAACTGAGCAGATGACAAAAGAGCAGATCAATCTAAGAATATTTAAAACCTTCATGAATACATGGGTTAAGCAGGCTGAAGAGTGGTAGTGCTAATGTTACATGGCATAGAAAGACAAATTATAATGCCACCACTATAAAACCAGGTCAAGAATAGAAGTGATGTTACATGTCATAGAAAGTGAAATGATAATGCCACCACTATAAAAACAGAGGGCAGGGATAGCTGTCTTATTTGAAATCTTCTCAAATGAGCAATGTGTGTGTTAAATATGTAGAACAGGGAATGTTGGCAAGGGCATTGAGAAAAAAGCAAGTCACCCATTTCTTCTTTTAGGAAAATCATGTGATTCTAAAATCCCTTTCAAAAATTACCAGGTAATACAAAATGAATGTTTCCCTTAGCAAGCAGTCTCTGGAAGTATGTATTTTTGCAGTGATGCTATACTTCCAGTGCTTGAATTTAACAAAAATGTAATTTAATAATTTATTTGTATTACATCAAGGTATTAGTCATGACTTCCAACTGCCTACTGCAGTTTAAATACTGATGTAATGTTTATGTTTTCATTTCTTCTCATAACTTACTTCACATAACCGTAGCCATTACTGGAGAATTTTGATCAGACTCTTAGAAGATGTTATTCCTGCCTTAAACTAAAGGTTATGATCTGACATGAGCAATACTGATGGAACTGAATCATGTATCATACATCACAGTGCAAAGTTTACACTCATGAAGCAGAAACTGCAAGGTCATACATCACAGTGCAAAGTTTACACTCATGAAGCAGAAACTGCAAGGTAATTAATAATTCTATTTCTGGAACTTGCTAGCATAATCTAAGAAAACCCATGTAGAATTTCTAATGCGGATTTCAGAAAACAATTATATGAATTATAAACTCCTGTAATTAACATTATCTTTATAAAAGTATAGAAATGCTTTATTAGTATTCCCTAAAATTGTGTGGAATGTTAAGAGAGAGAGATATAAGAAATGATAAAAGGCTACTGGAATAAGAGTTACATGATTTATAAAAAGTGCAGGTCACATAATATTTGCCTTCGATAACCTGGTTCCAATATTTAAACTAACATAAGAAGCTTAGAAATGTAGGTGCTGTAATGTTTCACCTCTTAAGTGCTTAAAGCACTAAATGCAAAATGAACCACCACTTAAAAAAGGCAGAAAGCAGCATTATCTGTAGATTTCACTCTGCTAGGACTGAAGTCTTTGTTAATCATTATCTAAACAATTTGACCGTGGAGACCAGATTTTTGTCCTGAATCAAGAATATTACACAACAGATGACTGTTTAAAATGATACCGCTAGCGTTTTTTTTTTCTTTTGCAGCATGTCTTTTTTTTTTTTTACGAAAACAAAATGTTCCGATTCCGTAATGGTGATCTACAGTCAGCTAATATTTTTGTTTGTCTTGAACCATGCTTCTCCCACGAAACACAAAAGACCAACTAGTGACATTGTGATCATTTATTTATTACATATCACACTTTATCATCATAAATCAGAATTTATCATTTATTTAAGTATCACACTTTACCCTGTATAATGTCAGAATTTATAAAAACGGTAACCATATAACTCTGAGCAGCAAAATAACTGATTTATTCATAGGCCTAGTTTACCAAGTGGCATGACAGATGTCCCAGCTGGTCCTGCCTGTTCTTATGAGAAGTTTACCCATTACCACCATTCCTGGCAAACTGACCATGGGCCACATGCAGCATCATTAATAATTATGTGATATTCTTCATCTTAGACTGGCCCAAGAAAGGAAAGGGGAATTTAAAAGGTGGCGGTGGGGGGACTGCCTATCTAAATTAAGAGGTTGAACAAGACTTAAATAGGACTTCATCTCTAGCCCAGTTGTGAACACTGAGTGAGACGGACAAAATAGTTTATGCCAGAAACTGCCATTAGCCTCCTCCTTTAGTGCAACTAAACTTTTACTGAACTTTTGGCCTCAATTGATTTAAATGGAACAGGAAGTTACATTGCTAACAGAGCTGATGAAGAGATTTTATTCCCAAAAGAGCTAGCTGATCATTTTTATTGATTTTTATTCTAAATAAGTGTTTATGGACCTCAACATGGTGGTCGGATTGTATTTTAGCATTTTTTTTTTTTTTTTTTTTTTTTTTTTATTATTTTATACTATTCTGACCTTTGGTGACTTGCAGGTGTGTTTTTCTTTCTGCTAACCTTTACTGTTTATTTATGCAACTTCTCATTTGCAACTTATTGCAGATAAAGCTTTACAAATGCTTATAAATTCTTTAGTTACTTTTTATCAAAATGTTGCCAGTGAATACTGAGTGATTTGATAGAATAACTTTTTTGAGTCTACTTAAAAAAGCAGGAGTTTTATTTATGGATTGGCTTACTTACGTATTCATTTGGAGTAAAAGTGAAATACACCTTGGAACAAGTGGCCTTTTTGTGTGCAATATTTTGACTTTATGTCATAAACTATCTTAAGATTGCAGTATATGTTAATCTCATAACAAGGTGATGAGCTAGGAGCAAACATTTTTGAGACAGAGGCAGCCTAGTATAAGGTTTATGTGTAAGTGAGAAAAATGTTCTGATTTGTGAAAACAAAGTACTGTTCGTAATCAACGATGACTGCTTGTTCAAAAATCTAGGAATAAATTAGACACTGAATCGGTTATGCATATGTAAGGTATTTATTTTTTTAAATTAAATTATCCAGCATGCCTTCTGTGAATAGATTAGGTGTGGGGATCCAAGCTGAGATGTAGGAAGAAGAATAGAGCTAGATGGAGAACCTGCACACTAAATACACAATTTCTATTAACCAATAAGCCATGGAATAAATACCTTCCAAATGTAACATGTTCATATATTGTAAAATAGCTTGCCTTGCTTAATTTTGTAAATGATCATTAGATTCTTTCTAGCACTGACAACTCAGTCAAAATGTAGTTAGAAAACTGACTCTGTATTCAACCATTGGGGCTTTGGATTATTTAAATACAGTAAATTCAACCATTGGGACTATGAAATATTTAAATACAGTAAGTTTCACATAAAGCTCCCATTTTTTAAAATGTGAATGAAATACTGGTGATGCCATATGCTCTATTAAGTGTCACAACTATAACTTAACACAGTCCTCTGCAATGTGATATAACTGTTCATAGATATTTGTCTTAATGCGCTAAAACTACCCCTAACAACAATGTTCAGTCTCAATCTCCATACAGGTTTTGTACCAACTGAATGGAGAACAGTTACAGTCATTGCCCTGCATAAGGGAGGACCTTCCACAGACCCATAATTCTGATCAGCTTCATATGTACAGCCATGGAAAGACTTCTGGAACTAATCAGTCAGGATATAGAGAATCTCCAAACATGATAACCATCTTAGTTTGTATTCATTAAGGGGAAGGTCATGCTTAATCAACCTGGTGGATTTTTTTGAAATGGTCTCCAAAGTAATGGATGAAGGCAAAACAGTGCACAGTGTATATTTCAACCTGTCCAAGGCTTTTGGCACAATTCCCCATTCGGGCATAGTAGAAAAGCTAAATAAACTGGGAATAAACCCCTGGGTGACTCACTGGATTGCCAACTGGCTCACAATAAGGATGCAGGTAATCAAAATAGGTGATGTTACTTCCAGAAAAAGATCTGTTGTGGAAGGAAAGTCCTACATTTCCCTTGATTTTATATATATTTTATATATACCAACTCTAAAATCACCATACCTTGGTGAAAATGGACTGTTACAGTTTTGGGCCTTAAAAATGAAGTACCTGCTGAAGCAAAACCCAATCAAACAAAGTTCTTTCTGGATGTAGCTGAAGTTGATGATATAAGGAGATGAACTAGTAATGCAGACAAATTGGTTTATCTCCTGTGGCTAGAACAGAGTTCAAGCTTGGAGAATTATGATCTGACACATTTAATATTTATATGTCATTTAATTAAAATATGCTCCTCTCTTCTTTTCCTACTAAGATATATAATGATCACAGTAAGTTAGTTTTTGTATTTTTCTCAAATTCCAGGCCAATAGGACAGTTTAAAAGTCAGTTGTTACTGATGTATGTACATTGGAGTGTTTTATGTGTACTGTAAGTAAAAGTCTTGTCTACGGTAGACAAAATGAGCCTGAATGTCTGTTTAATGCTAAATTAATGTTTAAACAATGTTAATTTAAGACAGAGATTTTATTGTTTATGGTAAGCAAAATAAGTAAGCATTTCATGTATAACCTAAAACCATTTCTCCTTTTGTGAAATGTGACTACTGAACTCATAGATGGAGAAATATTTTAATTACTTATACAAGTCACAAGCTAAGTTGTGACCAGGTCTTCTCAACCTCACATTTTAATTTATAGAAATATGGAATGCTTAAAGTTTTATTTTACTTTTGCATTAAAATAAACATCTTTGATTTACTACATGACTACATCCATTCTGTTTTTCTCAATTTAATTTTGTAAATTAAAATTGGAGATGGTGATATTTAAAACAGAAACAGACCTTTACAGAATCACAGGGCTCTCCTTCAAGAAGGTATTAACTATTTTATACGAGCCATCTGCTGCAGGCATGTAACAAGAAAAATATATTGCATAATCACGGACTTTTATTTTTCAGCCTTCAACTCATTTGCCATTTAGAAATATGGACAAATTTGTTCAGTATGTTCTCCTAATCCCTTAAATGTCTATTTTATTTTCAGCTGTTCTTTCTATTGAATGCACTGTTTTGCAAGCTATGTATCTGTTTTGGGTGCTTAGTAAGACAATTGTAGACATATAGTAAAGTCAAACAGAAGCACAAACCAGTCCAAAAAACAAAAGTAGCCCAAGTGAAGCTGCTGGATTGGACCCACTCACCAAAAATGGATGTCTCAGTAGTAAAAATCACAAAACCACTTTAATTGAATCGGTACTTTGAATTATGTCACTTCCTGTTTGGTTTATATAAAAGGAAGTATCTATGCTTTAACTGTTGTCTGATGAAATCTAGATTATCTAGACAAAAGTGCTTATCCATTTTGTTCCTGGATTTATGTACTGATTCGATTAAAGTGGTTTTGTGATTTTTATTACCGAGTCATCCATTTCTGGTGAGTGGGTCCAATCCAGCTGCTTGGGCTACTTTTATTTTTTGGACAATTGTAGATATATTCCTGAAAAGATCACACCCTTGATCTGCTGTATCAATATCAATTTTATTTTCCTGTATGTAGTCGTGTGTGTAATGTGAATAAAATCACATCAATGTTAATATACATAATACCATATTAAAAAGTTTTCTTTTAATATTACAAAGAATGTTGCTTTAATAATGGGTGGTATTCACAATCTGGGGCTAAGAATTATGATAGTGGTGACTTGCAAATAACAGTGCCATGAGGTTATGCAAGTCCCAGACTTTCAGGATGACTTTAGAAATGCAGAGGACTTTTTGTGATCATGCCTCTATAGCAGATGCATAACATTCTTAATACATATGTGATAGGAGGACAGCTGCTACTCAAGGGGTTTTACACGTATGCATACAAGTTCAGTTCACAGACACAAATTTATAATGAACTCCTTTGCATACAAAGTGTGTAAATAGCCCTGAATTTACATCAGAAAGAAAGAGTTTTCAGTTGGTGCTTCTGCATACCTGGACATTTTTACTGGAGGGGGTCGCTTGGAGAAATGTTGTATTTCAGTTCTTATGCATCCTTGGACATATTACTGAAGGAGTCACTTTGGTGAATATTTCATTGCTTGTGCATAATAGGGCATGTTACTGAAGAGGTCGCTTGGGTGAAAACTTCATTTTGGTGCCTCTGCATTCCATACTGAAGGGGTTGCAGGGGGAAATAATTAATTTGTGTGTCATGGAAGTGCTTGCGCATACATGGCCAAAATGCTGAAATGATTGCTGGGCAAAATAATTTATTTTGTAATTGTAGTACTTGCGCATACTTAATACAAACTGATGAAGGGGTCGCTGAGGGAAATAATTAATTTGACTGTCAGAGAAGTGCTTGTGCATACTTAGACAAACAAGTTTGGAGATTGCAACTCCAATATTAGAGGTGAAGAACTGCACTTAACAATGGATGTGTGTACTGCAGGGATGTCGGACTATGAGCTGAAAAACCTCTTCATTCGCATGCTGCGCTTTACAACATTTCTCATTTCCATTTCATTATTTTTCTGGCCTTTCACATTAGTGTAAATGGCCTCTATGAATCAACACTTTTGCTACGGTCATTCATAAGCATTTGGAATACCCCTATTGGATTTGCGTAAGCGAATATGACTACAGGCCAAAGTCATTGTATTAAACTTAAGAATATAAGGAAGATCATTTTTCTAAAACTTGAAAACTATTCAAACAGCAGCAGCAGCAGCATTGATATAAAGCATGTAATAGTTTTTATTTGACTGTTTTATTGTGTAAAACTACTATACATTCTAGTTTATAGGTTGTGAAAATCATAATGATGTGATTTCAAAGATACATGCGTGGCAAGACTTCTGCACAGTTTGATACACTGTTATACTTATTTAAAAAGTTTATTTTGATATAATAAAGCCTACCTAAACGTGAAGAGTCCAGTGTCCTTTGTGACCAGGAAAAACTGAAAAGTCATCATGAAAGTCACTTTAAACAATAACAAAAACAGCCAAGATCTCCTTACAAACAGAACAGACTTACCTTATTAGTCACATCCCTTCCAGATGGCTGTTACTTTAATTAAAAAAGTTAAAAACAGATTTTCTGTAGCTTGATAATCATTTTTAATCACACAATTATTTTCATCTCTGTGTTATACTGCCTATTAAATTAATACCTTTTCATTTACACTGTGGTGCCTCATTTGTTTAATATTTATATGTTTGCTAAATTAATTTCTTAGTTGCTCTATAGGGTAGTGTCTATCTGCAATTTTTCTTTTACACGTAATATTCTGGGAAGTGGTCATCTCTGACTTGGTATATACAGTAAATATATATATATATATATATATATATATATATATATATATATATATATATATATATGCCTAATTTTTCAGACATGCTTTAAAAGGGTCCAGCATTTCAAATGGTTAGGTAGGAGTAAAGTCAGTTAGCAATAACCAATTTATGAGAAATCTGATAAGCATCAACAAAACGTTATCTCAGAGTGAGGTTTGTACCAAAGTTTAGAAACAGGCAACAAAACAGCTGCAAGGCTAGTGTGCACTAATGAAAACAGAGTTAACTCAGTCACTTTTCCGTCTTCATTCACCTCCAAGTAAGCTTAGACTCATTAAGCAAAAAATACCAGACTGTTTAGAAAGCATGGGCAGGTTCTATAGCTATAGTTTTAATCTTAAGAGTTTGTAAAACACCTAAAATATGCACTACTAACCAAGAATGGCTATGACTGTATGTTACTAATTTGTGCCGTTTTAAAATGGAGGCTGTCTCCTTTATTTATCTATTTATAGCAATTTGAAATGACCTTAAAATTCTTTAGCTGTTTCTTGGTCTACCTGCATTGATCCTGTTTAGCTTATTTATTAGATAATCATATGTAATCATATGTTTGTTTTTTCCCATAAGATTTCTAGCAGTTTCAAAAAGATCACTGTTTGTATCATAACTACAAAAGTAATATAATGAAAGAGAGGTAAGCTGAGTTGGACATTATAGATAATGTAGTGTATTAGGCATTGTTGTTGCCTTTAAAGGTTTGAAGAAACATGTTTATGCAGCTGTATGGTTTAGCCCTCTTCCTCTGTGGAAAGTGGTTTTCAAGCTCTTAAAAAACAGTCTTACCTCTTGTCATATGCAAAAAGCAGTAACAATTTGGGTTAAAAATCACTAGATGGTATTGTGAGGTTGGCTGAGACCATAAGTTTAGACAGTCTCATTTAACAGGCATATACCCTTGCAATCTTTAGTTCTTCTGTTTTTTTTTCATTTGGGTGTTCTTTTTGATCTGATTATACAGTTTTTTATATCTCACATAATGTCATACAAGTTGAGAACTGAATGTCAAAGATTCAGATGAGGATTCATTCATGTTTACAAATAATATGTGCATTCACTAAAAATAAGTATATTTCGTGTCTATTGCTATCATGATACAGTCTTTATGTTAAGCCCATGTTTTGTAGCAGAATGTCACACTATGTGCAGGAAACCATTATTTCCATTATTAACAGCAGTGCTTTCTCCAGGATGAATAGAATAGACATAGGAATGTTGCATAGTCTCAATGGTGTGCCAGCCTATGATGGGGATTGGTTTTATTACACAGCTGTCTGTGGGTTAAAACACCACCATGGGGCATTGAACAACCTCAGCTGGTGGAACAACCTGTGATGGTGATTATTTTATATGGCTGTCTAGGGGCTAACATGCTACCATGGTATAATACTAGATGTATTTATTTAGTTATTTTTGTTTTTTTTTAGTTATGAGAGTTGGTAATAGATCAGATGCCTTGATGGCATTGCCAACAACTAGTGAAACAAGGTTATTCAGAACAATGTACCATAGTAGGTGTGAGTCATGACAGGTAAAGGTCATTCATGGAGAGTGAAGAACAGAAGCTCTGATCTGTAAGTACCTCCAGAAATTTGTAGTGTAAAAAAAGGCTTCTTAAATATATAGAGGAGGCAAGCATATTTACTGTCCAATGGACTGGGACAATTATTTGAGACAGGTTTTCTCTTTTTTTTTTCTATCCTTCCAAAAGATAAATTTCATCCAGTCAGCAATTTATGGAGTTTCAACCAAATGCAAAGCCAGCACAACAGAAAACCTCACAAAATTACACCACAACCACTCTGCTGATTAGGTAAAAGACCAGAAAAATATTTTAATAACACCGGACTGCTATTTCCTATTTTATTACAACACAAGCCAAGGTTAAGTTCATTCATTCTCCAACATAGAGGACTTCATCAGAACCTGGTTTCATACTTCAAAAGCATAATTTTATAGAAAAATTAATTAAATAGATTACCTTACATGACATATAAACAATTACACATTACAAAACAATCAAATTTAAAAACCTGTCATTTAAAGCCATCAACTTTTATAAATTAGTTATACATCTATAATACCTAAAAATAAAAATTCATTTGAAAAAAACATTGCAGTACTACAACATTTTAATTGCATTTTCAAAATGAAAACCACTGTATGAAAATAGAAAAAGAAAACAATTGTACAGCAAGAAGGACCGATCCAAAACTTAAAATAGAAAATAATACGGAACTGAATAAAACGTATGTGTTTTTAACCCTAATATTAATCAAATTCCACACACACATATAGAAAACAAATCACAGTGAAAGTGTTATATCCCATATGCTTGGGTATACTATTGCTTCCTTTAGTATCACTAAGGCTTTGCAAGAACAAGTAAACTTGGGCCATTTTGGAGAGATGTGTAGTTAACATATCAATGGACAGACACATATGGGGAGTTATTTAAGACTCCATAGCAGTTCAGTATTACGAGTAGGCTGAAATGAAAGTAATTAAGATCATGAAGCTAAACCTGTCTTTCTTGTTGTTAGCAAATATCTTTCTCCCCTAACTCATTTAAGCTGGTTTACAAGCTATGGATTTTTCTGATTTCCACCATATAACATGTATATGTGAATGTGATATACTATGCAGTACATACGGCAATAAAAGACCATTTTAATGTCTATATTTGACTTAAGACAAAAAGTTATGCAAATGTCTCTATATGTTCCCATTGGCCATTATTAAGTCCCATGAGGTTTTACAGTTTATTTTATCCATTTTGCTAATGCAAGGTTAAATCTAAATTTCCAAACATTAGGTGAGGACATAAACCAGTCAAAGGGGAGGAGGAGGAGAGAGACGGATGTATTCTTAAGATCTATTGAAAGTTGATTTGATGGCAATAGCATAATTTAAGCAGTGGTGACTCTGAGAACTGACTGTAGAAAGCATCCCTCTTGCAGTCACATAACATATCAATGTGATGTTCTGTGCACTTAGTAGAGATTATACAAGTCCCAGACTTCATCACTCATTCTTGACTATTAACTTATGGATGGCTGAGAGATAATCTGCAGAGAAGGCAGTTCAGTCATTAATAAGAAAGTAGTAAGGGAGAGGAATCACCCCTGGTGGTACATTTGTTAGTGGTAAGAAGGGGCCATATTTGTTTTAGTACTGGCTGAGGTATGGGGACACTTTTACAGTGCCTAGATGGCAATGATAAAGGAGAAAGGGATGCCAAAGAACTAGGTACCTGTTAAATAAACTCATCTAGAGGATTTAAAAACCTTCCTGAAATCTAGTAGCACTGCTATAGTATGGTTTAAGGATAATTGTTCCAGTAGTAGTTTATAACAGTGCGTGTGCCCAGTACGACATGGGAGGAGAATGATGTGACTTGGTATGGGCAACCAATCATCTTTTCTAGGCATGCATTGAAAGTACTTTTACTATCTGTACATGTGCTGTGTCCTGCACAGGAATTACCTATTTCTACTACCATATCCACAGCAAAATCATGTGTAACTGAATGTAAATTGATGACTTTCCACATGTGATGTCAGAGCTTCTTAAGGTAATCTTTTCACAACCACCAAATCTAGTGTCCTGCTTTCATCCATTAGTCAACTAACCTAACTGCACCCCCCCCTTTTGCAAATTCCTGGATCCGCCACTGAATACAGCTCTAAGATGGTCAGTATTCGATATGCCCTGAATAAAGCCTAGTGATGGCAAGACAGTAATATGAAAAAGAGTCATAGTTATTGTTCCAGGTCAGTTTATAAAGGAGGATTGGTCCCAGTGGGCTGCATTTGTATTGTACTTACCTGTCTTAGGGAAGCAAGTGATCATCTTAGAGTGAATGTGAAAATGAGATGCTGACACTGATTGCATAACCTAGACTAAGGATTCAGTGGTTGACGACACTTGTTTCTGTAGTATGCTATACAGTTCAGTATTGATTCCATGAATGCTAGATGTTTTACCTTTTTTAAGAGTTTGCTGAATGTCCTCTAACACCTCTTTCATACTAATTGGGGTAAGATCTGAATGATCTTTCCTATTTCTTGCTTAGGTAAATTATGGTTGTGTAAATATTGACAGATGGGGTCCTATGTTGTATGTATGTATCTGGTAGCGAGTCATATATTTAGTAATAACTATTTTGGATGGCTCACAAGTACAGCATTATCTTTAACAGATATTTTAACAGTGCTGTACCACTTTAAATTGACTTTATATTTCCAAGGCTTGCAGACCAGAGCCCAGGATTAAGAAGCCGCCATTTCAAGATATAGGCATGTGTTCTCCTTTGGTAGCATTATGAACTGTGTTCTAATCTGCCTGTACTGTTGGTGTATCTTTGTGGAGGAGCCTAATGTTGGCACAACTGAGATGTGGACAGCAATCTCTTGTTACCTTACGTTTCCTGTCCACCTTAGCCATCAGTATCAATTTAACATTTGTTGTTTATCACCCTTTTCCAGATTCAGCCTGTTCTTCTATTCAAAAGGTAACACAACGTCGGAAGAGTTGCCAATGAAATGTGGTTCCACAAGATTCCTTATTATAAGTGTGAAACCCTTAATTGATAGCCCCATAACTAAAAAAATTACAATTTCAACAAAGTAAAAACATACTGAATATTGAAACTCAGTGTAACACCTTTACAACATTTTTCTGTTTTTTTTTTACCTCCCACATATCCACATTCTAGCAGGGACACCCCTGTATCCCAGCTATTTATAGGTTCATAGGTGATTACTAGGCCAACAACACCAGGGGATCTTTTTACTTCTATCCATGCTTCCCAAAAATCAAATCCTGTACCTTGTGTCTTTAAGGTAAACACCTTAGCCATTATGCCAACCCCTAACCCTAAATACATGTGGAAATATTCAAAGCTTGCACCCTTGTGGCAGGAAGTATCTCATTAACAAGTTGGAACTTTAATCCTCTGTGCTAATTACCAGAATGGTAGCTCAAAGATCTCTGGTCATTTGAGCAGAGAAATATTCCAAATTACAACCGCAGACTTGGTGTGTATATTCCTTCTGTCTCTAATTATAATCTTGCCCTAGTAAAGATTACAATTACGGACACTAGAATATTAACAGATACCTGCTCCATACCCTGTCAGTGGATGGATGGATGGAGGGATCAGAGATATATAATAAAAATTACCTTTCTGGGGGTGATGATTATTATACTTATGAATTTGGTGGACTAGAGAACAGGCCTTTTTTGACTTTGGTAGCTACACATGGGTCATATTTAAATGTGATATTTGTCATTGTCCTAGATCTTATTTTATTTATTTAAGATAGGTAGACTGAACACAAGGGCCCGTTATTAGAAAACAAAAGTACTTATGTACAAATTCTAGTAGAAGTATCACTATGGCAATACATCCACAGTAGGCTGACAGTTCAAAGCAAAAATTGTACAGAGTTCTGTAGTTAATGAATAACCAACCTCCTCTAGATAGAGACCTGGAGTTCACACATAAACAAAGCTGCAGAAAGTATTTATTCAGTATTAGAGTTCCAAATGAATGACACTTGTACATGGCTGTCAAAATAACACTTGAATTGGTTAAGAATAGATAGGTACCCTAATTTCAGTGGGATTGCATTGCACAGCTTAGGTCTCCAGTATGAAAAAACTTTAGTGAACTACTATAACCTATTGCGTACTGTAAGTAGATTGAAGTCTTTGGCAAGTAATAGTTGAGAACATTCTATAAAATTTTATTTTTAAAGAAGAACCTCTGAGAGGGATAGCAGTTAGGCTAAGGGTTTTTATATGCTGGTAAGGAGAAAGGTGACTGATCTGTTTTTCACTCCTTTTGGTAAAACGTTTGCCCTTGTGAAGGCATTACAGTGGTGCTCAAGGCAGTGGCATTATTCATAAAATCTATGAATCTTATTTAGCAAGGTTTGGAGTTGGTTGCATTTGATGGAGGATCCTATGGTCACAAGCTAGAGGCCTTATTCTAGTGCTGGTATAAAAAAAACATCTTTAGGAGTGGTACTTATTGCCACAAATGTTATCAGGTGGAAGATTCTATGGCTAATATGCTCTTTAGTCTAACAGTTACATAAATGAAATATCTGAGTTGCGTGAAGAAGCCCAGTTGTGGGTCAGAAAGTTGTGGATCAAAATGAAAACCTAGATGCTTAAAATACTGCTCACAATGTAAGGTATATCATAATGGTTAAAGTAACAGTTGTGGGGGTGAATGAGATGACATCTATTAAATGTATTCTAAGATTAAAAAATCTAGAAAGATGAATGGTAAATTGTAATTGGTTCCTATTACAATTACAACATACTTACACTATTAATATATTTAAAAACTACACTTTAACATTAAAACAACCAAAATATTAAAAATACACTAAAAATAAATTAAAAATTAAAAATAAATTAAAAATACATTAAAAATATAATAAGGTTGTATTTTAAAATTATAAGTTAGTGCTTTCTATTTAAAGTGCAATATCAATAGTTTAAGTATAATAGAAAGCACTTTAACTAATGGAACTTTAGGTGTCCAAATTTTATTTTATTTTATTTTGGCATATTATTTTTTGCCTATTTGTTGCATATTTTTGCTCATTTTTGCTTACTCATGCTCACTAACTTTTACTTATGGTAATGTACCTTTATGATATGGTTAAGGTAATTTTTGATTAATTTTTGGTAAATGCACGTATTATTGAATGCGTATATTTATTTATTTATTGATTTATTTTTTAAAAAAACGGATGAGGTTTTAAGGTATATGGTTAATTATATATTATGTTACCATATACACTATATGCTACGTTACACTATCTTTGTACTATTGTATCCAATATATACATAAGAGTATGAAAAGTTTATATGAAGTTTACTGTGTGCTCTCAGCACGCTGTATACATGTACATACACTTCTATAGTATTGGAATTACATAATATTTAGATACTTAGATTACCGAAATTAGTATACATAAGGATTATTCAGTTGTAGACCACACACCCCCTTGTTAGGCTTAAGCTACGAATAGGATTATGAATACGAATTTATTAAAGTTTTTTATTATATTATTGTTTTATTAAATTGTTATAATGTGTTATACAAAAATGTTTTTAAAATGTTTTTAAAAACCTTTTAAAATGGTTGATGATTGCAAACAAAGTTTAGAACCATTTGTTATAATTCCATGTAGGTTTAATTTTATTAAAATGGTAGTTTATTTAGATGGAATTTTTAAGTAGTATAGAAAGGTAATGATTTTTATATACATAAAATTAAGTAAATTGAAATTTATTATTCCGATGTACAATATGTATGTACCTTGGCCATAATAGGTAATATGCATTCAGACACAAAATGGTTAAATGTTTTATGACCAATTAACTATTTACTTAATTGATACTGATTAATTATTACTGCTTAAGATTTTAGTATTTAAAAGCATGAGAGACACTAGTTAACTGTCTTCTGAGGAAGTTGCGATACCTATAGGCGACGAAAAGTGTATGAGTTACTGCACGCTTAAAGACTGGTTTATTTGTTTTACTTGTTTCATTTGTGGAGTTATTAAAGTGGCTGCTATTGGACTTTTCTAGCTGTTCGGTGGATTTTTTCCAAGTTGTGGGGGTTGCCTTGTACAGATTTTTAGTAGACCTAAACAAAATGGCTTCAGTTCCATATATTAGGCATGGAGGACAACATACGAGTGGGATGGATCTGAAATCAAGAGGACTAGGTCTTAGGCATAAAATAATGATAATAGGAATTGTAATTCTAAAGCTGATAATGAAAATAGTCAAAAAAAGAAGCCCTGGCAGAGCCTATGGTAACCTGTTAATAGTGGAATAGAGAGTTTATTTCTTTAAATTTGAAGGTGCATTGAATTTAAGAATTATATAACCCATAAATATATAATGGTGATAGCCAATAATGTGTTTTCATTCTTGCAAGAGTTGAATGTGCTGCACTGAATCAAAGGTTTTGTCCCAGTTGATAAAGAATGTACCAGTAAGATGTTCCTGATCTGTACTAATGGCTAAATGCGTATTTTTCTAAAGCTATACTGTTGGGAGCTAAGAATGTTTTGACAGTTAAAACATACATGATTTAAGAAGATGAAGCTTCTAATGGGAAAATAAAAGAAATCGGATAACATGAGGTGAGCAGGAGCGAGTTTTATCTAGGTACACGTATTACTGTGTATGGTTTCCATACATGAATGAAGATGCCATTGCTAAATGACAGGTTAATAAAATAATGAAGGGGATTTGCTATTTAATAAAAAAGTCAAACCAATCTGACTTTTCAGGTTCATAAGCAAGTAATGTTCTTATGAATTGCTTGTTACTTGAATACTAATTTTCAGAAGTAGAAAATAAGGACAGCATTTTTAATTAAGGTTAGAGATGGAGATTACGGTTCAATGTTAATGTCACTTTAGTGACCCAAATGACTGAGTTGGAATACTGAACTTTTAGTGAACAGTTCAGATATAGTGGAGGCATGTGAAATCATATGACCCTCATACCCCTTTTTAGACTGAAAAGAAGAGAAGCCTGAATTCAGAAAGGTTACAGTAAAGGATACACACCTTCCCATTACTAAGCATGCAGTCCTGGAGACCATTAAGGAGTCTAGCCCAAATTTCCAGTAGCTCCCAAACACTATCTGGTTGAGAGGCATGCTCAGTGTCCTACAATAGGTAAATGAAGGTGGAAGGATTCATACCCTGCACCCTTGCCATAGGAAGCAGCTCATTAACAAGTTGGAGCTTTCGTTTTTTGTGCTAACTACCAGAATAGCAGATTTTAACTAAATGCTACAGTCCTTTACAGTCTGATTTTGTAGCTGGAACTATATCACAGTAATATGGAACAATGATTGCATAATGAATGCTGAAGATCAGACAGTGCTGAGCATCACTCCAAGAAATGAAGACTGTATGACCTGACAAATGGCAACCCCTTTGCAGTTGCTGGAGGCTGTAAAGATTATAAACTGTAGTACTAAAATTCAACATTTTAGACTACATTACACAATCCAGCCCTATTAATGAATTAATTCATTCTTTTGTGCAACTAATAAAACAAAACAATTAAAGGCAATATAAATGCTGTAGCAACAAATCACAAGTTATACAAAAATCAGAAATATTACTGCACACAAAATACTATTTTTTTTTTGTTGCAGAGGGGCATATATGCTTGAAAGAGACCTACATTTCATTTTTGACTTTCCTATCTTCTCCGTCATCGGTGATATCAATTCCACCTGACATCATTCAGTCTGACCTACTTGAAGAATGGCTAATATTGCTGTACTGTAGAATACACCGTCACAGTCAACAGAGCCAGATTCTGGATAAATGGGGCACTGTGCAGGGGAATGACTTGGGCACTGTCAACTGTACCAATATCACATTACTTGTCTGTCTCTCCCCAGTTAATATAAACACTCCAAACCTGACGGTATACATACTATTTTCTTTGCTTTTAAAAGTATCACAGAGATTTGTATTTCATTTTAAATGTTTATTTCAAATTTTACAGAAAAAATACCAGTAGTCATTTTCTACTCAGAACTAAACACTATCACATTATAAATAAACTTAGCATGAGAAACAGTAAACTTCTCTTTCTAGAAACTCATATTTAGTCAAAATTCATCTGGCAACTCATTAAACTACAAGAGATATGCTGAGATTCATACTCAAATAACATATATTGAAGTATTAATTAGCTTCTATGTGAATAGCTTCTATGAGAAGGGTGGAGGAATTCAAACAATGATGTGTAGTGCATTTGCTAACAGCCTGGGACAGCCTACTGGACACAAGTGTCTCTTTTCAGGAGGAGCCTATCAGTACTGTCTTTTGAAATAACTGGGCAGACTAACACAGAAGACAAATTAAGGCTGATGGAATCAGACCATGTACTGTAGGAGACAGCTCTTTAACTGCTCGTATATGCTGTAAGTGCTAGACAAACCATTGTAGCTCAACCACAATGCAATTCATACCAGTGTTCCTGAAAAAACAAGCTAAATAAAAATGAGTTTGTAGTTACTTACATTAAACTCACAGGCTTCATGCTGTCAAATTTATTCACAGCTAAATAACAAAAACACAGTCAACATTCAACTCAGTAAGGAAACCACGGATCTCATCCAAAGAACATGGTTCATATGAAGATACTCTTCTTTACTATAATCAATTTTCTTCATTTACACCATAGCTCAGCTGGTTCATGGGTAGTTGATTGCAGTCCTGGGAACCACTGAGGAGCCTAGCCCAAATTTCCATTTAACTCAAACTACTCTCTGGTTAAGTGACTAGCTTAAGGACAGAGCAGGGCATAATTATAAGGCAAAATCAGAGATGGTCTGCAGAACTGGAGACAGATAAGTGAAAACCACTCTAAATAACTTAGAAAGTTAACAGAACAACAGGTTTTGCATCAACATGTAATTTATGAACCACATAACTATGAAACTATATGACTGATATTGACATACTGCAATCCTCAGTGAATACCACTGACAGAAATTAAGAGGTTAAAGGAAGCTTGGCAGTTGGTGTGGAGGATTAAAACTCTTATTGTCCACAACTAAGGCACATAGTTTGATTGTGCGACACTGAGTAAGTTAATTAACTAGACAATGCCTCCTAACTGGGGCACTGTATAAATAAACACAAACACACACCCACATACCCCTCATAATTTGCTTAGTGGCTCATAATGCTACTAGAAAATAAATCACTTGGTACATAATGCTGTAAAAATAATCTACAGTCCTAGACTGTCAGTGCCCAACTTTCAAATTTCACATGCATCATTTCCAGAAGTCTGCATGTGATTTTGAACAAAATTGACTTATTTTTTAAACTAATTTTGCATCTAGGGCACCCCCAGCCTGTCCAGGCCTAGACAGCTGCTGAAATTGTCTTGTGCTAGATCTGGCCCCAGCTGGGATGACTTCCATACTCCCCTAGATTAATGAAGATAGCCTGCAGCATTAGGTTGGCAGGCTTCTAGCCACCAGGGGTAACTCTACAGATGTGGGTCACGGGGCTGCTAGCCGGCAGTAATAATGTTACAGATATTGGTGTGGGCACCAGTTACCACCAGAGATAACCATAACCATATGACGGCATGCCTTAACAGCACTAACACAACATGGGTTAGAGGGAAAAAAACTAGACACCATAGAAATGATTGTGTCTCATTCATTAATGGTGCACAAGCAAAATTGTGACCTGGGGGTGGGGGCGAGTCAGTAGACACAATAAAAACACTTTTTTATAAGTGCCCATAAGGCAGATTATTAAAGTGGTCAACCTGATCTCTAGTGTACCTCCATCCCCATTATGTTTAAGAGCTGTTAAGGCATGTGATGTAAGAGTTATCCACAGAGTCTAAAACCTAAGTCATATGAAACATTATCAAAGCTTTATCCTTCTTGTCCATAAATTAATCATAATCTTTGCGGATAAGGCTGTATGCAGAAAACAGTAGCTGTGTTACCTAGACTGTACATGATAGAAATACCACAAGAAAGGTAGGGAGAGGCACATCATTCAAAGTTTTGGAGGTGTAGGCTGGATCAGAAAAACATACAAACTAATACTGTGACTGTAGTAAAGGACTCCAGTACCATGTGCTACAGCTGCCACAGCTATTCAGGGCGATCATGTAGGCAAGCAGCCACTGCTTACTTTGAAGCACTGTGGTTGATTTCAGGGTATTACAACAGTCACCACTAAAAGGATGGTGCATCCGACTGGTGGAGGAACAGCTTTCTAAATAGTCACCACTGTTTACAGGGTTGCATCCAAATATTTCAAGACTCATACTTGCCTGCGGGTCTGCTTCAAAACATCTAAAACCAATAACATCTAATTTCATAACATTGAGACCAGAACATCTAAAACCCAAAACAAAATTTCATAGCATCTAACACTACAAATCACAAGAAAATAACATCCAGTCCACATATAACGACACCAAACACGCTTTTTACTAGGTTTCTGCTCTGCCCCCCCACACACCCCCCGTAAATTAAATATACCAACTCCAGTGGGAAAAGTTAATTTCCTAACCCCACTGTATCAAGCCCCCCTTCTGAAACATAGTAAAAAGTGTGTTTGGTAGTTTGGTGTCGTTAGATGTGGAGGGGGTGTTATTTTCATGTGATTTGATTTGTAGTGTTAGATGTTATGAAATTTGATGTTTTGAAGGGGAC
The DNA here is from genome assembly GCF_019279795.1 of Protopterus annectens. Classification (NCBI taxonomy): domain Eukaryota; kingdom Metazoa; phylum Chordata; order Ceratodontiformes; family Protopteridae; genus Protopterus; species Protopterus annectens. The sequence goes on from NC_056741.1 coordinate 941,031,338, forward strand.
CCCTGCCTGCATTAAAACTTACTGCTGATCTTGATGGTCACACAGGGATAGTCTAGATGCAGGAAAAACACATTAAAGCAACTGCTTCTCTGTAGAAGGAATCATTTAGATCTTTTGATGACAGAAAAAAAACTGTGTGCAAATTTAGGACAGTATGGACACTGTAAATCAAGCAGAGATTATTAATATCATAAAGGTACAAAACGCATTCCTGCCACTGAAATAACTATTACGTTTTATGTGGTCACTGTGAGGCAAAGAGCAGATTGCATGGATGTGCTGAAAGTACATGGTTACTGTTGAAAGGATCTTTAGTCATCATAGGTGGGTTGGTTGCTCAGGTGATCTCTAGCCAGTTAAATTTAGATTTTTAGTATATCTGCATAAAGTTTACTGATGGTACAGAAAGACAAAGGCAACTATCAAGGTGTCTTTCTCTGCCTCTAAAGCTGTAGTCACCCCAGGGTGGTCACTATAAGAAGTGCTAGCTTGAAGGGGTTTTCTCCACTTGTATTAAAAAGTCTCTACTGCAGAAAAGAAAAACCTGCTTTTACTTAAGTCACAAATCTTTAATAGGTGATTATTACATTCAAAACAATTGTTGTTAGTAGTGGTGCAGGCCCCCCTTTCTCCTTCATGCGGGGTACCCCCAAACTTATAGATAGCCACCCCATGGTTGTATAACATGAAGGAAGAGAACATATCCCAGAACAACACTAACTGCCTCTGAAAATTGCTTTTTTCCCTTTAACATGAGTGAGCAAAGGTTTTTTTAAGATTTTTCACACTGAGAACATACATTCAAGCCATTCAGAAGTCTCATGACTGATATTTATCTAAAATTTCTACTATTTTGTCTTACTTTCTCTGTTCTGTAGATTTACTTTTGAATGGTCATCCTAGAATAATATGTAGTGTATATTAACTAACTTTTCTTTTTGGACAGCATCATCTCTCAGTTTCAGATGTTGAACAAAAATTGCATGTAGTACTAATCAGTTACTAAGAGCAACACAACAATGAGCAATAATTTTAAATCACTTTCAGCATCTGCTGTGCTAATTCATACATTCTTAACTTTAGATAATATCACAGTAATACTCTCGTTCAGTCAAACATGCTGTCCTAGATCGCCCTAAGAAATTTGAAATTATTGACTTAAGTCACCGGCTCAAAACTTCAGTTTAGTGATTTTGCTGAAACAGCACAGAACATTCTCTTTGTTTTAAGGGTATCTGTAAGGTACTTTTGCTTGCAAATGTTTTCCAGTGTAACAGGATCATAAGATACTTTTCAAGTGAAATTTTACTTGTAAACAAATTAAAGAACTGTGTTATCCAGTCCACTGTGTACACTGCTGATAGCCAAGCTGAGAGAGTGAAATTAAGATGGCAAAACATCCACCATAGTTACCAGTTGAGGTAAAGAAACCATGTCTGTTTAAATATGAGGCATATTTCAACCAAGTAACATTTACACACTTTCAGAGATGTGGGAAATATGGTTTGAATACACCACAATGTCAGCATACTTGTGTTATATCTGTGGTAAAGGATTAACCCTATTTACCAGTATTTAACTAGGTAACCTAGCAACCAGATAAGACATCGGGAGGGGGGGGGGACTAAGACTGAGTAACTAATGTCAACTTGTTTGTCCTCTGTGGAGGAAGTATACCAACTAGCAGAAACCGGGGTGTTCAAGTGGGAATCATGACATTAACCTTATGTCAACTGAAAACAAGGCACATTCCATTTTTCTTGCCTAATTCTTTATAATTGTCAGTTCCCATAAACCAAGTCTATTTGTTTGGCAAATTCAGCACATTTCCAGCATGCATAAAGCTGTATCATATGACTTGGTTTATTACAACATTTAAGCTCAGATAAATATCTGGATTTGTTTAAAGATATAAAGAAAACATTACAAAAAAAATCTCTGCAATTACTGAGACATGGCTTAAGGCTATATTACAGTGATGTGGTTTAAAGCACACCAGCAGTGCAGGTGTACAGTGCCTTGTTCACATTTAAGCCAGAAACAGTACAGACAGGGACTAAAAGTGGAGGTGTGATGATTTATATCAATAGCAAGTTCACCTCTAGACTGGTTAAACTAGATGATGTGCTTCAGCTTCTCTTTGTCCAAATTACCACTGGCAAATTCCCATACCACATCCTTGCAAGCTAAAAGTCCCCCTGCATGACCTAGGAAATCCATAACATATACCCAAAGTTACTGGAAACACTTATCTTTCACCCAACACCATATTCATGGGCTACTTTAACAACTTCTTTACACATTAAGAATCATACACGACCCCAAACTTGCAGACCCACAGAATCATGGACTTTGTAGACACAAACAACCTGGCCCAGATAGTCCACAAATCCAGTGGGGTGCAAACATACTGGGCCTGGTCTTCACAAACATGGGAAAATCATGCACCCCCATCCTCAGTGTAATGACCTCTCTGGTAAGGTCAGACCATAATACTGTCTCCTTTGAAATAAAAATAAAACACATGACCTCAGATAACCCCATAGCATTTATGCACTATGTTAAGGCAATCTTCTTATTATTAACTGACCACCTGATAAAACTCCAAGCTTGCCCCCCCAAAAAAAAAAATCCCCTGATAACACACTTACATATACAGAATTGTTCACAGGTACCCTGTACAATCATGCCAGTAGGTACATAGAGGCAGCTGTGTCTACCAGTAATAAGTTCAGAACAAGCTCAAAAAACAAGCTGCCTTGGTAGAATCTAAATATCAAAAGTCTGTATATCATAAGGAATAAAGTCAAAGCAAAAGTTAGGAAATACATCCCACAACAGGATAAAAACTCTGTCATCAATTTAAACAAAAAAGGTCAGAAGGCAAATCAAGTCTACTAAAGATAAAAATAGCCTCCCAGGCCAAGGGCAACCATAATAATTTCTTTAGATCTGTCCCTAACCTCAAGAGCTATACAAAGCAATGTGCAGAACTAATTGTAAATGGAACCAACTACACAGAGCTGGAAGATATAGCAAATGCATTCACTGACAATTTCTTCTCAAGTTTTAACCTTCACCTCCCAGTCACACTTCAAGAAATATCATCAAACATAACTCCCCACCTCCAAACCGTCAATAGGGAACAGGTCCTAAACTTCTTCAAGACCAAGAACACTGCATCAGTGAGCCCTGATAATATTCCAGGCTGCCTCCTAAATAGCATTAAACATGAACTATCAGGACCCCTGGAGTCACTATGTAACCATATCCTAGAATCTGGCTTCAAACTGCATGAGTTGAGAACTGCATCAGTCATCCCTTTGCATAAAGGAAGGCCTTCTACAGGCCCTGGAAACTACAGAGCAAATTAGTCTGTCTAGTTTCATATAGAAAGCCAAGGAATGATTTATCATGGAAATGATTAATAATGACATAGTATACCTCCAGACACTGGACTCAACCCAGTTTAGTTTTATCAAGGGTCGATCATGCCAACTGAAGCTGGGGGACTTCCTCAAGAAGGTCATCAAGGCAATGGATTAAGGCATGATGCTGAATACTACCTATGGTGGCCTGGCCAAGGCATTTGATCTGGTACCCTTCTTGGGCATTGTAAACAAACTGATGGAATTAGGCATAAACCTCTAGTGTTACAAACTGTATAGCCAGCTGCCTCTCAGATAGGACCCCAGTATTTGGGATAGAGGAGAAAACCTCCACAAAGAGGCCAGTCATTAAGAGTCCCTCAGTGCTCTGTGCTAGGTCATCTCCTTTTTGCATTTACTTCTCAGAAGTCAAGGCCAATGTCAAGGGCCTCTGTCTGACCAAGTTTGTACATGATTGCAAGCTGGGAGCAATCATAGAATCCTGGCAGTACATTAACTTCCTTCAGGAAGGGCTAACCCAGACAAATAACTGGTGCTAGAGTCATGGTTTAAAACTCAGCACCAAGAGATGCATAATAGTACACTGAGAAGTTGGCTACCCCACATAACTACCTCACTGATAACACACCCCTAGGAGTAGACCCAGTAGTATGGAATTTGGGGATAAACGTAGAAAGTAGGCTGACTTTTGAGTAATGTGTCTAAGGTAGTAAGGAAATAATTCTATGTTTCTCAGCTTATAAGCAAGGGTATGGCATCTAGGTCCAGGGAAGTCCTTGTGCCATTGTATTCAGCCCTCATCAGCCCCATCACTGAGTACAGTGCCTCCTTCATTATGTACTTGATCAAGCACTTTCAGCAACTGGAATGTCCACAGAGATTTCTCACAAAAATATGCATGTAATTAACAACACATCCTATGCAGATTGCCTCTGTTTCCTACTGACTGCTGAGGGGTGCTCTATGTCTGACATCCAAAGCATCCCTGGATTATACTCTGATAGACATCTTGCATATCCACAAATCAAACAGCATAAGAACTAAAACAATCAGGGACTTAAACCTTGCTTGTGACTATGACATTTTGGAGGGGCAGATATTGCTGTTAGAGAATATTCCTTCTACAGAACAGGCTTCCCATCCTTGTGAAGCAAAGTTCTTTCCTGACCCTATTCGAGCATAACCTTGGATCAGTGAATGGAAAATTGGAAATTCACCCTTGGTCTATCATTGAAGCCTGTAATGGACAGAGGCAATCTGTAAATGTCAATGCCCTAGCTTACATATATCCATTAAAATAACCTGTATGGTACCCGGGCACCAAAACCTGTTGGGTACGTTTGGGATGCATGGTTACACTTAAAATGGCCCTTGTGGTTATTAACCTAGTATGCACCTATGAACCAATGCATGCAGTTCTAGTTTGGCAAGATAAAACGATAGAAAGTTTAGAGAAGTTTTCTTACATTTGCATCGTTTCCCGCCAGGTCCTGAAATATGTCATTTATTTGATTTGGCAGGATATTGCTTTCTCAAAGGCCGCATTTGGGATTTTCACTCTACAAATATAATTTTATTACAGTGAATGAAAAAAATAGTTATTGTTTATAGTTTTATGTTCTTTTTTGAAATCCTAATTTCTCTAGTTACTATTTTGCACGTAATTTGTTTTGCTGTATAATAATTATTTTTAGATATGCAGATTAAGTATGATGGTTAATGGACATATAGACTGAGCAGAAGTGTGTGCTACTATAGGATTTTAACACATAATGCCCAAATTTTATATGAGATCTGGGATAAAGACCAAGCAACAACCACACGCTGATTCTGCAAGTGGTGGTAATTATGTTCAAAAGTTATTAAACTTTGAAAGTAGATTCATACTGAATTTTGGTACACTTGCTCCTAGGGGCATGAATTTAGAAATGAATTTGAGTTTATAAAATTGAATGTATGGAAATGTAATGTATCATGGTTTTTTAAAAATATTTTCTTAAAATAGTTAATTGATTAATTGTGTAACTGATGCTCTTATAAAAAAGTATTGCTGTATGTTGTGAATTCATTCCTGTGAAGACTTGTATAGCCAAGGTACCATAAGACATTACATTTCAGCAGCTCTCAGCTCCAGCATGTTGTTGTTCTTTATTGATACTGCTTTTATGGTTTTTAAATAAAGACCAAAACTGTAACACCACTTACTATATAGATGCTAGCAAATTGTTTTAGAAAACAAGCCAAAGCCTGCACTGTCTCTGGCAGTTAATGCAGAGTATTAAGGTTATGAGATCTAACGGAGTTGCTTTAAGAAGTCCATGGTTTAATTTCCACAACCTCCCTTTGCTTTCTGTGTGACCCTATACAAATCACGTGATCAGACATTGCTCCTGGGTTGCTCCTAATCACTTAACCAGACAATTCTCCTGGGTCGTTCCTAAAAAGAGACACTTACAGTATATCCAATGGGGTTAACAACTTAAAAAAAATAGATGTAAGTCTTCTAGTCATATTAAAGTAAAATTTGACAAATATATCCATATTTTTGCATGAATAAATAATCATAAAAAGGAAAGAAAACGTTATGCTCTTGTATAGTACTTTTGAAACTACTGATGTCGCTCAGGTTCTGTAGAATGTGATCAAGTACTTATGTCAAAGCCTTTTCTAAAAGTATGTTTTGAAAAATATATATGTTCTGTTTATTCTGTTACCCAGTACTAAGCAAATAATCATACGAACTGAGGTACAAATGGGTAAACACACACACACTTGCGCGTGCGCACACATACACATACACATGCACATGCACACACACACACACACACACACACACACACACACACACACACACACACACACACACACAAAAAAAAAAGAGAGAGAGAGAGAGAGTGATATGAACTGTGGAATAAAAGATAAAACAAAAAAAATTGGTTTCCATTCTTCCACTCACACTGACATTGCATTTTGTTTTATCTCATTGCCTCTATTACTTACTTACATTACATTTTCAGCTGTTCACAAAGCTATTTGACAGACTGTAATTAACTTATAGTATTGGCTATCAAAATAAATGATCATAACTTTCCCCTTGAATGTTGCTCTATTTATTTAATGATGTTATTTTTATTAAAGTTTCAACAGATATCATTGGAGATTATTCATAAAATGTCCACATAGAACACACAGCTTTGTTCACTGTTAGACTCACTGTAATTTTTGTGATGTATGAAAACAAACTTTATTTTCTAACAGTGGCATCGAGCAAAGGACATATATTGTCAGATGAACTTTTGTATCCCCTTCTAAAGTAACAGTGCATGAAATATAGAAGCTTGCTTTTTAAGTAAACAGTCCTGGCAAAAAACGAAGTCCTGTCATTCAAGAGAGAAAATCACAGTATACTTGTACTGGCTAGAAAATTAACCACTCAGAAATCAAGCAATGTAACTGCCATCCACTCTCATCAAAAAACGTAAGCCTGTTTTTGCCATCCCAGTGGTATAGAGGGGTAAATCATGACTCTAGTGTTCCACTGAACACTGCGCATAGGATAAAGTTCTAAACTTTTTATATGCCATTTACATTCCATCACAGTTTTAATCCATGCAATAAATGTTATTTACCTGCTGAAAATGTACAAAACTCCTGCCTCCAGTCTCTTACCCTTACAGCTCCCTGTTCTGTTTTAACCTTTCTGTCTTGCCACTCTCAAATTCTTGACCCCATTCCTCTCTATATCAACTACCCAAAGAAAGATTTTTTTCTTTCACAG